>NC_091444.1:18640235-18792635 GCF_964237555.1 Oryctolagus cuniculus | reverse complement strand
AGAGACCAGGCCCCTTCGTCCTGACCCATCCTGGCCCCTGCAGGGCACTGCGGATCGAGGCAGAAATGGAGGGCAGGAAGGGGGTGCCGAGGACCAGATGAGACAGAGCGTCCCCTCGAAAAATCGAGAAACTCAACCCGTAGCCGTTGCCAGGGGGCCCGGGAGTGCAAGTTCACATACAAGGGCGGCCTCGGACGATACACACATGGCCACACACTCCAGGCACTGGATGCGAACTCTGGTCAAGGGGATCCCTTCCCCCACGGCGGACACGGGCCATGGAGGGCAGGGTCCTGAGCTGCTGGGGCTGGAGGGGAGGGGCTGCCAGCTGCCCTCCCCCCCCCACTGTGCTCCAGGCCGGGGTCCGAGGCCACACGACCCCATCACAGCTCTCTAAGTGCATCAATCACTGAGCCCACACCACCTCCCAGTGCCTCCACGCACCCACACACACACAGGGGAAATGAAAGCCCGGAGGGGAGGCGAGGCTGGCAAGGGCACCCTGCAGCAGGTTCACTCTTGGAGCTCAGGAGCTCAGCCCTCGCCTCCCCACCCAAACTGGCATCAGCCAAACAGATGCACAGGCCACCGGCGGTGCGGGACAAGCAGGCAGCCCAGAGCTGGGCCTTGGGACATGCTGGTCACAGCTCTGCCACAGACCGGCTGGATGACCTCGGGCCCGTCACAGCCTCCTGAGGCCCCTGCAGGAGCTGGAAACCCTGTGTCCCCGGCCCCACAGGGATGAGATTGTGGCTGAGCAGAGCTCTGAGCGGTAGCAAGGCCCCGAGATGCTGGAGAATGCCAGTACCTCCGCGCTGGCAAAGGCGGCAGGCCTGCAGGTGGCTTTGGAAGCCCGGAAGGGAAAGAGGCTGGAGAAGGTCCTGGGAGGGCCAACAGGACCTGGGCTGGCCCACTGGGAGGTGCTGGCTTTGGGGCCAGTGTGACCTGCCCACATCCTGCTGCCCATTCTGGCAAACAGAGGCTGGCTGCAGCAGCCCCAGCCCTGTCCTAGGCCCCTCCAAGCCAGATGCACAGGGAGCAGGTGGAAGATGAGCCCACAGAGGGACGCCAGGCAGAGGCTCCTGAGACCAACCGCTGGGGCCGCCTGCCCCGCCCCTGCCCCTGCCCCCGCCCACCGCACAGCACCGGGAGCCCGAAGGGAGCTGTGCAGGCGCCTCCTGGGGACACCTGGTCCTCCGGGCTCTTTGGCTGTCTTTAAAAAGTGTCATTATCATCCCAGCTTCACAGGAACCTCCTCAGCTCCCGCACAGTCTCTAAGTAACACTCACAGGTCCTGACTCAGAGGCGAAAGCTGCCAGCCCCGAGCAGGCGGCGGCAGGGGTTCTGCCGGGGAGCAGCGTGGGCAGGCTGTGCAAGAGCCCAAGAGGGCACGAGAGTGGGCGCGTGGCACAAACCGGCCCCTGGGCTCTGCAGACACAAAGGAAGCAAAGTGGGAGGTGACGTTGGTTTCCCAAAATTCCCCCCCACGGCTTCCTAACAAACAGCAGGGAGAGGCACTCGGGTCTGGCACTCGGGACTGGCTCCCCCCGGCTGGAGCGGATGGCACCGCTGTGAGCGCGCTCAGCAAGGCACGGCTGTCAGCAGGGCGGAGCCCCGGGGCCAGGGCAAGGCTGCCAGCAGAGGCGCTCAAGTCTGAGCAGACCCTGGGAGGGAGCCCGGGCTGCAGAGCTGCAAGGTCACAGAGAACGGTCAAGGTCGCACGCCCACCCGAGTGGAGGAAGGGGACAGCCTGAGGTGGCCTTGCAGGAAAGCAGCCACACCCACGAGAGCGCTGGGGTTTCTGTGTGTTTACTGTGTGCTGGGCGCTGTGCTACGGGCAACAGACAAGAACTTGGCGCCTCCTCCTTGCAAGGAGGACGTCACCCTGGCCATATCACAGCCAGGAGACCTGGGATCCCCAGTCATGGAACCAGGGAGGACGCAGTCCGTGGGTTTGACCCGAAGGCGGGTGGGGATGGCAATGCAGGGAACTCAGGGAAGGTGACAATGACACCTTTGTCTCCTCCAAGAACCCCAGCAGGTGGGTACCATGGCCTGGGCCTCCCGCCACCTCGCCTCCACTGCAGAGCAGCTAGCGCTGTCCCCAAGTGGTCCCTCCCCACCTGCTGTGACCTGGCTCCAAGGCCCCCTCTACCGCCCACCCTCATCTCTGTCCCCAAGCCCTGGCCGGCTCTGCAGTCCCCTACGCTCCCCACACCCCCGCACTCCTGTGGGCGCTGCAGAAACAGAGACCCTTCCCAGCCATGGCTTGCCTTGCTAGGGCTGCCGCCCACGACCCCAGGCCACCACCTCTCCTCCCCTCTCCTCCCCTGTCCGCCTCACCACCCTGAGAAGCCTGGCCCTCACTCACCCTCTCCTCCCAGAGCCCACCCCTGCTCACGTACACGCAGCACCTCACCTGGCCACTGCCAACCCCGTGAACTTAAATCACCCTTCTATGCTCGTCTCAAACCCCTCTTCCTCCAGGCAGCCTTTTCTGATTGCCTCCGACAGCTGACACAGCACAGCCCTTTATCTGCCCTCGCTTGCTGGTATCCCCTTACTCTACCTCCCCTGCAGCCTCCAGGTGAGAACTGCGTCTACCTAGCATCTGCCTGTGCCCTCACGCAGGGTGCCATCCTAAACGGGACTGAGCAAGTGACCGAGCTGCTTCTAAAAGGTCCATCCCTGACCGACTGCAGAAGAGGGGCCTCCAAGATGGGAAAACTGGGAACAGCCTCGTTTACGTCACCCCTAAAGACTAAAGGTTCCCGGGCCCAGGTCTGTGGCACAGAGGGTCACACCCCTTATGAGCTCCAGTGTGAATTCCAGCTGCTCCATTTCCGATCCAGCTCCCTGCCACCACGCCTGGGAAATCAGCAGAAGGTGGCCCAAGTGCTTGGGTCCGTGTCACCCATATGGAGACCCGGATGGAGCTCCTGGCTCCCGGCTTCAGCCTGGCCCAGCCTCACCCATGAGAGCCATTTGGGGAGTAAACCAGAAGAAGGAAGATCTCTCTGTCTCTCTCTCCCCCTCTCTGTAACTCTGCCTTTCAAAGAAATAAATAAATAAATCTTAGAGAAAGAGAAAGGAAAGGAGGAAAAGGGGAGGAAGGAGAAGGGAGGGGAGGAGAAGGGAGAGGGGGGAGTGGGAGAGAAGGGGAGAGGGAGGAGGGGAGGGAGGGGAGGGGAGGGGAGGAGAGAGGAGGGAGGGGAGGGAGGGGAGGGGAGGGGAGAGAAGGGAGGGGAGGGGAGGGGAGAGGAGAGAGGGGAGAGGAGGGAGGCAGGCAGGAAGGAGCGAATGCTTCTGGAGAGCAGGACGCACCCCACCCCTGCCTTGAAGGCAGAGGGTGGAGCAGGCGGATGGGTCTGAACACTGGCTCCTCCCTGACTGCTCACGTGATCCCCCGAGCCTCAGCTGTCCCTCTGTGCAATGGGGAGATGGCAGCCGACAGGAGGCTGAGCAGAGTTACACACACAAAGCGCTGAGACCGGGGGCACCAAGCTTCACACTCAGCACCCTAGGCTCCAGGCAGGGCCCACGCTGGACACAACAGCAAAATTACAAATCCCTTCCGGCTGCAGGAAGACACTCCCAGGGAAACTGACGGGACGGCTCTGCTCCGGGCTGCTCGCTGCTGGCCACAAACCCCTCAGAGGCACCCAGTTCCCTGGGACCCCCAGAAGAGCAGCAGTGACTCCAGGGGTCCTCAGTCCAGGAGATGCAGCTCACCACCCTCAGTGCAGGTTGCCATGAGGCGTAACATACATGAATGAGAAGTAGCAGGTGCCACCCGGCCACCCTCGGGAGACACGGGAGGAGGCGTCTGGTCATCCCACAGGCTCCCGGCCAAGTCTGGGGAGCCCTCGCCTGAGACCGCTCCCCAGGAGTTAGACATGCTCCCCCTTCCCCAGAGACAGCCTCCACGCAGGAGAGCACACAACTTACTGTCCAAGCCAGAACCCTCCGGGGAGTGAGGGAGGCACTGCTACCAACCACTCCTGGACACAGGGGCACCCGGGCTGCCCCAGACACCCCTGGCTGTTAGGTAGCCTCCCTGTCGCCACCCAGGAGACTGCCCTCAAAGACTAGCAGCAGCGGGGGAGGACGCGCTGCTGGGGGTCTCGCAGTCACTCCTCCTCTGCAGTGCCCAGATCGCGGCCCACACAGCCGCCTAAAAAAAAAAAGTATTTATTTATTTATTTATTTATTTATTTGAAAGACCTAGAGAGAGAGAGAGAGAGAGAGAGAGAGAGAGAGAGAGAGATCTTCCATCTACTTTTTCACTGCCTAGATGGCCAAAGCCAGGAACTGGGAGTTTCATCCGGGTCTTCCACGGGGCTGGCAGGGACCCAAACACTCGGGCCATCTTCCACTGCTTTTCCCAGGCCACAGCAGGGAGCTGGATGGGAAGTGGAGCAGCTGGGACACAACCAGCATCCAAAAGGGAAGCCAGCGCTGCAGGTGGTGGCATCAGCCCCTGCACCACAGCGCCGGCCCCACAGCGGCCTCTTTAAGGCAGGACCGCACACTGGGCTCTAGGACAGGGTGCCTTGGGGCAGCCCGGGGCGAGGGAGGGTGCGGGTTGCCTCATACACCAAGGGCTCCGAGCTCCCTTTAGCTTGAATCCCATCAACCTTGTATCTGCCCATTTGACAGGGCATCTGATTAAGGTTTTGTTTGCTTTAAAAAAAAAAGGGGGGGGGGGGTTTGAGTCTCAAAATAAGATTAGAAAGTCCCTGGTTGCAGAGTCGTCTCAAGAAAGAACCTGCTGGGCCGGCGCTGCGGCTCACTAGGCTAATCCTCCGCCTAGCGGCGCCGGCACACCGAGTTCTAGTCCCGGTCGGGGCACCGGATTCTGTCCCGGTTGCCCCTCTTCCAGGCCAGCCCTCTGCTGTGGCCAGGGAGTGCAGTGGAGGATGGCCCAAGTGCTTGGGCCCTGCACCCCATGGGAGACCAGGAGGAAGCACCTGGCTCCTGCCATTGGATCAGCACGGTGCGCCAGCCACAGCGCGCTGGCCGCGGCAGCCATTGGAGGGTGAACCAACAGCAAAGGAAGACCTTTCTCTCTGTCTCTCTCTCTCTCTCTCTCTCTCTCTCACTGTCCACTCTGCCTGTTTAAAAAAAAAAAAAGGAAGAAAGAAAGAACCCGCTGACGCCTGCCCAGAGATGCAGCACAGCTGCAAGCACGGTGCCTGGGGAGGGCCAGCACCCAGGGCCACGCCCTCGAGTCCACCAGAGGTCAGCTAGTCACCACCAAGACATCGAGCCCTTGGGCCCCTGCACCTGCGAGGGAGACTTGGAAGAAGCTCCTGGCTCCTGGCTCCGGATCGGTGCAGCTCCGGCCGTTGTGGCCAACTGGGGAGTGAACCAGTGGATGGAAGACCTCTCTCTCTCCCTCTCTCTCTCTCTCTCTCTGCCTCTCCTTCTCTCTCTGTGTAACTCTGACTTTCCAATAAATAAATAAATCTTAAAAAAAAAAAAAAACAGGGAATGTAGCACAGGGAGAGGACATGTGTACTCATGCAATAGTGTGTGAGTGTGTGGTCAGGAGAACATGTGGTCATGATGGGGGGTGGGTGAGAGGGAGAGAGGGAGGGAGAAAGAATGGGCTGGGTAAGAGTGTGGCTACAAAAATGGAGGACAGAGGCCAGCACTGTGGCACAACAGGTGAAGCTTCTGTTTGCGACGCCAGCATCCCAGATCAGAGCCCGCTTCAAGTCCTGGCTGCTCTGCTTCCAACCCAGCTCCCTGCTAATGCCCCTGGGAAAACAGCAGAAGATGGCCCAAGGACCTGGGTCCCTGCCGCCCACATGGGAAAGTAGCACTCACAGGTCCAGATGGAGTTCTGGGCTCCTGGCTTCAGCCTGGTCCAGTCCCAGCTGTGGCAGCCACTTGGGGAGTGAATCAGTAGATGCAAGATTTCTCTCTGTGTGTGTCTCTCCCTCACTCTCTGTCACCATGCCTTTCAAATAAATAAGTAAATCTTTTTTTTTTTTTTTTTTACTAGGCTTGGGGTAGGGCCTGCATTTGCAATCAGTGAGTAGGAGACTCTGGCAAGGCAAAGGGAACTTGGTAAAGTCTTTTTTTTATTATTATTTTTTATTTATTTAAAAGACAGAGTTACAGACAGAGGCAGAGAGAGAGAAAGAGAGGTCTCTTCCAGGTCTCCCACGCAGGTGCAGGGGCTCAAGGACTTGCGCCATCCTCCACTGCTATCCCAGGCCACAGCAGAGAGCTGGATCAGAAGTAAAGCAGCCGGGACTAGAACCGGCACCCATATGGGATGCTGGTGCTCAGGCCAGGGCTTTAACCCACAGCGCCACAGTGCCAGTCCCAATAAATAAATCTTAAAAAACGGGGGGGGGGGGGGGGAGTGTGGGGAATGTGAGAACGAGTGGGTTTGGACAGTTGTGCGAGTGCATGGCTGGGTGTGGTAGTGAGTGCACGTATGTGTCAGGGCTGCTGACTGCCCGTGACTGCAGTCATGAGAACGTACTGTGAGCATATGCACACTGACAGTGGGCGTGGGTGGCCACACGAGCACATGCGTGTGGGAGTCCTGAAATCACCTATGTTCAAATAGCACAGGGAGGGGCCAGCGCTGTGGTGTAGCAGGTAAAGCCACCACCTGCGGTGCCGGCATCCCATATGGGCGCCAGATCGAGTCCCGGCTGCTCCACTTCTGATCCAGCTCTCTGCTGTGGCCTGGGAAAGCAGTGGAGGATGGCCCAAGTCCTTAGGCCCCTGCACCCACGTGGGAGACCCAGAAGAAGCTCCTGGCTCCTGGCTTCGGATCAGCGCAGCTCTGACCACTGAGGCCATTTGGGGAGTGAACCAGCAGGTAGAAGACCTCTCTCTCCGCCTCTGCCTCTCTGTAATTCAGCCTTTCAAATAAATAAATCTTAAAAAAAAAAAAAAAGCACAGGGAGGCCATGAACCTTGTGCATGCACACATGTCATCATGAAAGCACACGAGAATGGGTGTTCAGCCCAGCAGTTAAGATACCCGTGTCCCTCATCAGAGTGTCTGGTGTCTGGGTTCAATTCCTGGCTCTGGCTCCTGGGTCCAGCTTCCAGCCAATGCAGACCCTGGGAGGCAGCAGTGCCAGCTCAAGTAATTGGGCTCCTGCGTCCACATGGGAGGCTGGAGTTGGGTTCCCTACTGAGCTGCAGCCCAGCCCAGTTCCAGTCACAGGGGGCATTTGGAGAGTGAACCAGGAGAGAGTGTGAGTGCAGTGTGGTCTTGACCTTGTGTGAGAGGGAGAGAAGGGAGGGTAGGGATGCCGGTGAAAGGATGGAAACTGTTCCGTGTTCTCCATCCTCAACAGAGCCAAAATGTCACACCCCGAAGCCGGCTGAGGCTGAGGCTGAGGTTGAGGTCTCGGAACTGGCCCAGCCCATCCCCTACTTGCCCCTCCCCCAGAGGAAGTGCACTGCAGGGGTCTCCCAGAGCGGCCAGGCCTCAGGGAACAGCCCAGGCCAAGCTCTGTCCTAAGCAGCTGCCGGGACCCTCTCAGTGGGCGCCCACCCACGCCTCCGGAAGGCAGACTCTCAGAGGCTGTGCAGGCCAGCCTCCCACGACTCCCTGCCAGCCCAGACCGGCCTCCCGCAGGAGCTCACCACCAAGTGGAGGAAAGACTGCCACTGGACCCTTTTCCTTCAGCTGGATGGAAACCTCTCTCCCCAGCGGATGGACAGTCACCTAGCTGAAGGCACGTCTGGTATGCATTTGATCTGCAAGAATTCAGCCGCAACAAAGGCCCCCAAATGCACACCAGCTGCTTCATCTGACCCCAACAACTCCACTACATGGTGCCCACGCGCCCTTCTTTAAGCAGCTGTGTAACAGTGCACCGTTGAATACTGCATCCCCAGTAGAGAGTACCTACTGTATACTCTACACACGAGCCCACCGGTTAGAAGCCTGCACCCAGCACCACGCTTCAGAGAGTCTGAGGCTTTTCACTCTGTGCTCCCAGACTCTAATTCACTCCCCCGGGGGGCTGAGACGGTAACGCGCACTCCTGGGTCCCCAGAGGCGTCTCTGCCCCCGGGTTAAGTATTTCTAGTTGCAAGGAGGCCCTGCCTCATCACACCCAAGGGACCAGAAGACAGAACTCTTCGCTTCAATCCAACAAGCACTTACTGAGTGGTTTCCAAGAATCCGACGCAGCCAGACACAGATACCCACCCAAGCACCAGAGAGCAATAGCCGGTAGCCTGGGCCCAAACATCCAGCCTGGCGCAGCTGAGCGCCACTTGGAGCAAGACCAGTAGAGTTAATGGGTGGCAGTCCCTCCTCCAGCTCTCTCAGAAGGAGGTGGCCCCAGCCAAGGCCTCTCCACCCCAACAGAAAGCAGGCAACTGCTCCCCGCTCGAGCTGACTGGGGGGGGGGGGGGTGCAGACCCTGAGCAAGGCCCTGAGGCTGCAGCGCCCTGGCCTCTCTGCAGGTGGAGCAACTTGGTGCTCCCAGTGGCCAGGCCCTTCCCGACCCCCCGAATGCTCTCAGAGCTCCGACCCCTACTGCTATGTCCCCCACCAGCCCTGCCCCCACGGCCCCTCACAGCCAGGCCCCTAGAAGCGGCCTCTCAGAGCCCGCTTCCCTCTGGCGGAGATCCTTAGTGCCAGGCTCCTGCGAGCCAGCCCGGTGTGCCCTCCGGAGCTAATTATAGGTCAGTGAGCTAGCAGGCCAGAGGGGGACAGATGGTGGCTTCATGTGGCTGCAATACACACTTGCCAGCCCTCTGACCCCACTCCCTGCCTAGGACTCAGACTGCCAGGCAGCTTTCACGCCCCCCCTGCTCCCCGCTCCTCTCCAGTGCACCCACACGTGCACGCTCGCACGCATACGGCCACACACACTCACACAACCCCCCACCACACGGTGTGTCCACACCAACCATCTACCAACTCCACACAACAGAGCCGAGAGCCCAGGGCATCGTATGGCAGGGGTGAGGAGACCCAGGCCCACTCCCCATGTCGCAAAGCCCCCTTGGCACCCAGCTCCGAGCCTCCTGAGTACCACCCCCTGCCTCATGACCACCGCAGCCCGGCTCCCCATCCCCACCCCTACGCCAGACCTGCTCAGAAAGGACCACAGCAATCCCTGACAACTCTTCCAACTCAGAGGCGCCCCGAGCCCCACTCCTGCCCTGCCCTGCCGGCCCTCAGCAGCACCCACCCACACGCCACTGGGGGCTTCCCTTCCACGCCCCCTCCCCCATTCATGAGATGGTGGCGCCCACTGTGCACTGTCAAAGCATCCTTTGCCCCTGTCATGTGCCCGTGGAGCTGCTCATCATCTCACTACTGTTGATGCTGATGCCATTCATGCCAGGGAGCCTCCACTGGCCTCAAGACCAGAGCCTGAGAAAGTGGCCAAGGGAAGTGACTCAAGCTGTCCTGGTTGCTAAGGCCGCTTCCCTGGGCTACCTGGCCAGGTAATGGTGGTGGCACTGTTCGAACCTGGTTCAGTTCTTTCATTTCCTAAGCCAACAGCAACGGAACAAAATCGTGCACGTGTGTGTGTGCACATGCGTGTGTGCACGTGTGTGTGTGCAGTCAGCAACAGCACCTGCCTGTGCAACTTTTGCCGCTTCGTGACCCTAAATTGCCTTCAGAAGGCCGGCTCCTCCCTAGAATGGTGCCCGAGAGATGCCTGCTGGGTCCTGGAGCTAAGTGAGAGGCACCAGTTCCAACAGCTCTGGAACCCTGGCTCCTGGGGCGGGAGCCGTGCGGGGCCTCCCATAACCACTCGCTGCCCAGCAGAAGGGCGGAAGCACTGCTCTCCTCCCTGCCCCCCAGGAGCCCCACCACACCTCTCTTCAAAGGTGACATCAGCACCTAGTGGCACTCTGTCCTGGATCCCGCCTCCTTCTCAAGGAAGGCCACCCACCCCGCGCTTCCCAGGGCTCCGGCTCGGCCTCTCCCGCTCTCCACCCCCCATCAGAACCCTCAGGGTCTCTACTGGAAAACACCCCTCCTGCGTGGACGAAACTCAGCCGCCCGCTGCCACCTCTCGGTGCCGCAAGCTCGGTCCCAGCCCTGCCATCCTGGTGCACCCCCACCATCACCACCAGGCCTCGCGCTGGCCGCTCCGTGCTCCCGGCGCCCGACACTGCGGAGACGCGCCCGACACCGCCGGCTCCCCGGGCAAGGGGCGCACGGGAGGGATTCAGACCTGCGACCAGCGCGAGGCTGCGACCCTTCGGAGGTGCCTGCCCAGAGAGAGGACCCTCGCGAGACGGGAAGCGCCTTTCCTCCGGCCCTGGCAGGGAAATGGGGGCGCAGTCACCGGCCCCCGCCCCCCGCCCCCGGGAGACTCGCTAGCTCAGCCCCCTCCCCGGAGCCGCGGGAGCCGAGCGCGCGCTTACGCCCTCCGCGCAAGCCGGACATCGCCCCCCACCCGCATTCCCAAGGGCACGGGGCACCGCAAAGCCTGGCGAGGGGCGGAGGAGGGGGCAGCATCGACGCCCGCCGAGGCCGCCGTAGCGGGCGCCAAGAGGGGCTGTGGTCCCGGGTGCGCTAGAGAGTCACCCCCCTCCCCAGACTGTGCAGTGGGGCAGGAGGTGGAAAAAGAGCATCCTGCCGCCCTAGCCTGGGTCTGGGCGCTCACCTGTCTGCAGTCCCCGAAGGCCGGCAGCTCGGCTGCGAGGTGAGCCGCCCCCGACCAGAGCAGACCGACACGACCTAGAGCCAAGCGGGCGCCCAAGGCACCCGCAGCCTCCGCCGCCCTAGCGCCCGGTCCAGGCCCCGCCCCTCCCTCCGCCGGCCCCACCCCCAGGGCGGGGCATGGCTTCTCCCGGGCCCCGCCCCCGCCCCGGGCGCTCCCGGCCGGCACGTGACGAAGGCGCCGCGTTGAGGCCGCGCGCCATCTTGGCTGGGCCTCGAGTCCCGCCGGGGTGCCGCGCGGGCTCTGCTCCAGGAGTCTCGGGTCCCCCCTCTGTCCCTAGGCCTGCCAGTGGCGCGTCCGTTTCACACTTGCTCTTTCCCGCCCGCGTTTCTGGGGCCTGCCCTTGAGTCGCATGCTAGGCTTGAGGCAGCTGGCAGTGCCATCGCCATCACTACAAAGTGAGACGTTCGCCTGTTACGTGCGCATACTATGAAAACAGTCTCTGGTGCCAAGATCCCTGACTGGCAAATTCCAGATAAGCCTCTGCGTTCTCCCGCAACGCTCGCCGGTCCCCCGTGGCTACTCCTGCCTCTCCCATCTGGCGCGGGCACTCGGCGTGTGCACATGCGCACACGAGCGCGGGGCTTGGCGCCACGGAGCCGAGCCGCCTCACGTTTGCGCCCGCGCTGTCACCTTGTGGCTTGGTTGCTCGCCTCTTCCGAAGGCAGGGAAATCTGACCAGTGCTGACTGACTCGGAGGGCTGAGAGCCGGAGCTGAATTCCTGTTATTTCGCAGTGGAGGTTTTTGTAGCCCAGAAAGTTCCCTCTGTTCTCCAGGTGTTCCAAGGGTCTCACCCAAAGGGCGTTTCACATCCCTCACTAATAAACCAGCAATGCAGAAGCCTGAAGCTAGGGTAGCCATTGATACAGCGCTTTAAAGTAAAATGTGCAGCAGACCAAGGAAGTTATTTCAGGAGGGATAGGCGTGTCAGGAGAAGCCAGCGGCAGTGTTTAATCTGTCATCCCACCACGGAGTTTGACACAAAACTCGCGAGTGGAGTCAGAGCACAACCATTAGGCCACATCCATCCCACCACCTCTGCAACAGTGGCTGTGCCGTGGCGGGCACCCAGGGCATCTGTAGGCTGAGAAGTGAGGGGCTCTGCGCTCCTCTCCTGCCCGGAGGGCTGACTTCCCACGGTAGACATTGCAGTAAGTGCTTGTTTGCTGTCCTTAGGTGTTCTGCTTGTTTTTATCACTCTTTAGTAAGATTTATTTATTTGAAAGGCAGAATGAGAGGGGGAGAGCTTTCATCCACTGGTTCACTCCCCCAAGTGGCTGCAACAGCCAAAACTGGGCCGATCCAAAGCCAGGAGCCAGGAGCTTCCTCTGGGTCTCCCACGTGGGTACAGGGCCTATGGACTTGGGCCATCTTCTGCTACCTTCCCAGGCCACAGCAGAGAGCTGGATCGGAAGCCAGGACTTGACATGAACCGAACTAGCACTACATTATGGGATGCCTGCATTGCAGGCAGTGGCTTAACCTGCTGCTTTTTTTATCATTAAATGCTCAAATTCTAATCTTTCCTGACCCAGGCAGGCTTCCTGTGTGGGGGTGAGGTTAGCTGTTAGCAGCAGCATTAAACAGATGCTTCCTAGGAATGCTCTTTAAATAGCAGGGGTAGGACCGGTGGTAAAGGACAGGCTAATTTGGTTGTTCGCTCACAACAACTGCCCCCGCAAGATTTTCATGTTTAAAGCAGACTGTCTTAGAGCCCGCCTCCTGGCAATGTCCAGCTCACTGTTAGCTGGAGAAGGGGACGGCGTGCAGCTCTTAGCAAAACAGAAAATAGCAGCCACAGCGAGTCCCCTGAGCAACAGGACACTCTGCAGGACGAAAGGCCGCGCTCCCGCAGCATCCAGGCGGCAGCAGAGGCGGCGCAGGGCAGGCCAGAGGGAAGTCACTAAGTGCTTGTGGTCGGGAGGCTTGGCTCAATTCGCAGTGCGTCTTTCTAATGACCTTCAGGACGACAAATGGCTTTCAAGCCTAACGACTCAATGAAAACGCCTATCCCTCCTGAAATAACTTTCTTGGTCTGTTTCACATTTTACTTTAAAACATACTTTAAGATTCTTTCATTTTTAGTTATTTTAGGGATAAGCTATACCACAAATTTATGTTCATCCTTTTACTTTTTTATTTGTGTACACTCTGCCTACTCCCTTTTATACCATCTACCACCAAAAAAAAAAAAAAAAAACCAAAAAACAAACAAAAAAAAACACAGTGTGACTTTTTTTTTTTTTTTTTTTTGACAGGCAGAGTGGATAGTGAGAGAGACAGAGAGAAAGGTCTTCCTTTGCCGTTGGTTCACCCTCCAATGGCCGCCGCGGCCGGTGCGCTGCGACCAGCGCACTGCGCTGATCCGAAGGCAGGAGCCAGGTGCTTCTGGTCTCCCATGGGGTGCAGGGCCCAAGCACTTGGGCCATCCTCCACTGCACTCCCGGGCCACAGCAGAGAGCTGGCCTGGAAGAGGGGCAACTGGGACAGAATCCGGCACCCCGACCGGGACTAGAACCCGGTGTACCGGCGCCGCAAGGCGGAGGGTTAGCCTAGTGAGCTGCAGCGCTGGCTAGTGTGACCTTTCAATAGTGGATCAGTAAGAAGTCTTAGGTGAGAGCCAGCACTGTGGCACCGCAGGTTACTCCGCCAGTTACAACGCCGGCATCCAGTGATGGAGAGCCAGTTCAAGTCCTGGCTGCTCTGCTTCCATCCAACTTCCTGCTAACATACCCAGGAAAGCAGTGGACGATGGCCTGAGTATCCGGGTTCCCCTGCACCCACATGGCAAACCTAGATGGAATTAAGGGCTCCTGGCTTCAGCCTGGCCCAGCCATTTGGGGAATGAACCAGCGGATGATCTCTCCGCACGCCTATGTTGTCTCTCTCACTCTGCCTTCCAAATAAATAAATACATCTTTCTTACAAAAAAAAAAAAAAAAGCCTGGGTGAGGGTCGTAGCTCTACAGGCACTATCACTATTGTAGCCTTGGGTAAGTCACTAATTTCGTTTGCTCACCCATAAAATAGGGACAGTATCATGTACCTTGCAAGAATTGTGGGAATTTGAGACACTTATATAAAGCTCCTAGTATATTATGAGGGGGACAAAGTCATTATCATCACCACCATCAGCCTCATTTAAAAACAAAAACAAAAACAAAAAACACTAAAATTTAAAAACTGGCAAAAGAATATTTATATAATAAATTAGTTTTTAAAAAAGGTGTATACACAAGTCAATCTTGCAAGATTCTGAAAACCCTGCCGCCTGCTTTATTCCGGAGAAGGGTGAAGGCAGGCCATATTCCCTTGAATTGGAGGGGCGGTGGCACCGGGGCCACTGCAGCAACAGCGCTGCACCTCCCCAGCTGCGCGGACCCCTGAGGGAACGCTGAGACTTCCTCATTCGGAGATTTTTAATTTTTCCCTAGAGCTTGATCATTCATTTTGCTGGGATAAAAGAATAAACACCAAACTCCATAGCACCAAGTGGGGTTTGAACAAAGAAAACAAGGCCAGGTTTCTCCTTTGAAATGCAAATTTTTACGTTAAAATATGTTTATAAATCATAGTTGTTTTTCCTCTTGATTCAACCCTTCTCCCTCCCTTAACAGGAGCCTCAGGAAGCCCCGCAGCACGTGCGTCACTGACCAGGTGTACAATTCAGCCACCCCTCCAGGCTGGAATCCGACTGCCAGGACTAGACTTGGGGCCGCCGCAGGGAGGGGCAGCGGCAACTACGCCCTCAGGGAGAACGGATACTGAGGGTGCCACCAGTCAAAGAGGCGGACGCTGTGCACCGGGTCCAGGATCACTTGCACGCCCTGTTCACTGCGCAGTTTCCGACCGCCGTGCACGGGTGAATCTTGGAATACCAGCCTCACTCGGTGGTGCCGCATGTCCGTGCTCACATTGATGGTGAACTGGAAGGGAAAAGCAAATTTAGCACCAACTTAAAACAAGCTAGGCTTCCTCCGACTCACTCTGACAGGAGACTGTCTAGACACAGCTTTCACTGGCTGGGCCACAGGATCAGTCTGTAGATTCTAACACCAAAACTTTCATAAGGTCCTTCAGCTTCATATATACACACTATGCTAAAGAAAGCTTCATGAACAGCTAAATACATTGGGATACATACACACACACAGACTACCATCAACGCCAACGTTTTTAATTGGATTAGGGTTGCAAGAGATGAAGAGGTCGGTAAGTCAAACAAGATGTGTAAAACATAAATCTGATGCCATTTTTGCTAAAACAAATCACAACACCTCTCAATATATGTATGCAGGTCTACACTGAGGTGTTTAAGTGTGGAGTGCATGGAGAAGGAATACCTAACCAAGTCATTAACGCGGCTGAACCTGGAGGCAGGGGTAAGGTGCATGCAATAAAAACAGCAGGCCTGGGGCTGGCACTGTGGCACCGCGGATTAAAGCCCTGGCCTGCAGTACCAGCTTCCCATATGGGTGCCTGTTTGAGTCCTGGCTGTTCCACTCCAATCCAGCTCCCTGCTAATATACCTGGGAAAGCAGCGGAGGATGGCCCAAGTCCCGGGCCCCTGCACCCACATGGGAAACCTGGAAGAAGCTCCTGGCTCCTGGCTTCAGATCAGCTCAGCTCCAGCCATTTGCAGAATGAACCAGCAGATAGATGGAAGACCTCTTTCTCTGTCTCTACCTCTCTCTGTAACTTTGTCTTTCAAATAAATAAAATAAAACTTTAAAAAAAACAGTAAGCATGACATAATCTCAACCACACAAAGGGGTTCTCAGAGTGTATCTATGAACAATAGACACATTCTAGAGTTCCCAGTTAATTGCAAACAAAATTTAAAAAAAAAAACTCATTTCCCCTGTGGAGGGGGAACCCCACACATCTCTGTACATAAGCCCAAGATGCGGAGAGGACAAATTACGTGAACTCTCCAGCTGCCAATACAGTCAAAATTTTTTAAAACCTGGAAAAAATATGCCACAGCACATCTGTTACTAATCTTTTTTTTTTTTTTTTTTTTTTTTTTTTTTTTGACAGGCAGAGTAGACAGTGAGAGAGACAGAGAGAAAGGTCTTCCTTTTCCGTTGGTTCACCTCTCAATGGCCGCTGCAGCAAGCACGCTGCGGCCAGCACACCGCACTGATCCGAAGCCAGGAGCCAGGTGCCTCTCCTGGTCTCCCACGCGGGTGTAGGGCCCAAGCACTTGGGCCATCTTCCACTGCACTCCCTGGCCACAGCAGAGAGCTGGACTGGAAGAGGGGCAACCGGGACAGAATTCGGCGCCCCAACCAGGACTAGAACCCAGTGTGCCGGCGCCACAGGCGGAGGATTAGCCTATTGAACCGTGGCGCCAGCCCTAATTCCTTTTTTTTTTTTTTTTAAAGATTTATTTATTTATTTGAAAGTCAGAGTTACACAGAGAGAGAAGGAGAGGCAGAGAGAGAGAGAGGTCTTCCATCCGCTGGTTCATTCCGCAGATGGCCACAACGGTTGCAGGTTTCTCTGATCCAAAGCCAGGAGCCAGAGGCCTCCCCCAGGTCTTCCCACGCGGGTGCAGGGGCCCAAGCACTTGGGCCATCTTCTACTGCTTTCCCAGGCCACAGTAGAGAGCTGGATCAGAAGTGGAGCAGCTGGGTCTCGAATTGGCGCCCACATAGGATGCCAGCACTGCAGGGGGCGGCCCTACCTGGTATGCCACAGCCCCGGCCCCTAATCTAATTCGTAACCAGGCCTTGATCAGAGCATCACACCAGGGGCAGAGCTGGCCACCCCGTATTTAATATTCCATTTACGACACCACACACACATCTCAAGGTCTTAATACCCGGTGCTCAGGTACAGCCTCATTGTTGTTCCTTATAGGATCATGTTTCTCAAATATGAATGATCACTACATATGAAGACATATGAAGATGCAAAAGCATTCTCTTTCCCACAGAGAAGGAAACAGGTAAAATTCTCAAATATAATTAACTCCTCCACAAATCTGTTTGTTTCTAATATATAGGCCTAACTTCAGACATTTTTATTATTCTTCAATGTTTGTTCCTTGATGGTGAAATCTACAAATCTCTTTCAAACCCTGGCTGTAGTGGCAGTCTGTATAAAACAGCTGTGGATGCCACCCTGAGCCCACTTACCAGGGTAAATATCATTCCCATGACAATTGGAATAAAGATGAAATTGAGGGTGGTGACCTGCAGTAGGCAACAGTCCTGGTCGGGGTTGGTGTGAACATCTTCATACTGAATGGGAGGCTGCAGTCCTCCCACACACTTGCTCTTTAACCTAGGGGACTGAGCAGAACGAGGAATTAATCTAATGCCTAGAGAAATGCAATGTTTAGCTTTAAGCCTCATCAGTGAAAATCCAATACTCAACCAAACCTAGATACACTTTTCTGGTTATCTCCTCTTCCATTATATACAGCGATCAATATACAGGTCTTAAAAAAAAAAAAAAAAACAAAAAAACACACATTTGGATGAGCAAGCGTGGCTGGTGGCAGTGGAGGTTTCTCTGAGAGGGGAGTCATTCCCTGCCACCCGAGAAGAAATGGGGACTCGCAGCCTGCCTCTCGGAGGCTGACCGGAATTCGGTCACTGGCAAATTCCTTGTGACTTGTCAGACTCAAGAATACAGGCTGTTCCCAGGGGGTGGAGGCAGAAGCAGCCACCTACCCCAGGGCAAAAAGGAGCCACACGTCTCAGCACTAACGGACACCCAGCGTTCACTGCCCTGCAGATTCTGTCCACACTTGGGGTCACTTTTCACCACGGCCGACTGCCCCTTACTGCCTCCCCAGAGAGGTCCTGTGGGCCCCCCCCCACTGTCTGATGGGTACCCCAGATCACGAGCATCTCAGACGTAAGACATCAGAACCACGGTTTTGAAACAGATCATCAGGAAAAGCTCATTTAATTACAAACTGCCCAGCACCACCTGCCATCAAGTGAGGGGTGTGCGTGTGATTTGTAACGCATCTCCTCAGTGAGCCATGAAACAGGAGACGGTGGGAAAGGGACTGCTGATGAGAGGTGAACAGAAGCTCGCCGTGGCCAAGCTCTTAGCTCGGCTCCAGAAGGCAGACACGGACTGGCCCGGCATCCGCCCTCTCATACAAGCCCTTCGGTGACCTCTTCCCTCACAGCTTCCCCAAACCTCCAGATAAATGACTGCTGCTTACAAACACGTTCACTTTGAACAGGAGCATTCAGACAAATAAACTTCAGTATATTGTTATGTTTTTTTTCTTTTTCCTTTCCTATTTTTAAAAGTCTTCAAATATACAGAAGACTTAATAAGCTAGTTCGTTAGACTCCTATACACATTTCTAGATATTATCTCCTTTTTCCTGACTCCCCCTCATTCTATATGAACGTATCTATAAAATCATACCACTTTGAAATGGAGGGGCTCAAGTGTTAACTCGAAGCTAACACTTCAAATAAATCAGTATAAAAACACTTATACATAACCATAATATCATCCTCACAATTCTGCAGAACCTATGTCTACAGAATGGTATACTTCCTTAATTGATCCCCCAATGTTTTTAGAGTTCTTTATTCTCTGATTCAGGATCAACTCAAAACTTACTCTTTTGCAGTAGGTTATTATCTTTGTGTTTTTCAATATAGAATAATAGTTTCCCCTTTCTTTTCTCTTCCTGGCATTATTAGAAGTTTTATGGTTTTTCTATTTTTTTTTTTTTTTAGATTTATTTATTTATTTATTTGACAGGTAGAGTTACAGAGTGAGAAAGAGAGACAGAGAGAAAGGTCTTCATTCCACTGGTTCACCCCCCAAATGGCTGCTAGGGCCGGCACGCTGCGCCGATCCGAAGCCAGGAGCCAGGCGCTTCCTCCTGGTCTCCTATGCATGTGCAGGGCCCAAGGACCTGGGCCATCCTCCACTGCCTTCCTGGGCCACAGTAGAGAGCTGGACTGGAAGAGGAGCAACCGGGACTAGAACCTGGTGCTCATATGGGATGCCAGCGCCGCAGGTGGAGGATTAGCCAAGTGAGCCACGGTGCCGGGCCCCTGTTTTTCTATTTGAGAAGCAGAGAAAGATACAGGAAGAAAGAGAGAACTCCGATCTGCCGGGTCACTCCTCAAACGCCTATAACTGCCAGGGCAATCCTGGGGGCCAGCCAGGAGCAGGTGTCCCTCGGGGGTGGCAGGAACTCAATCACTACATTCACAGGAAACTACAGTCAAGAGCTGGGTCTGGGAATCGAACCCAGGAACTCCAGTGTGGGACACAGGCATCTTAACTCTAAGACTAAACATCAACCCTAAGTTTCTTTTTCAAAGAGACTTATTTAGTTATTTATTTGAAAGGCAAGGTGACGAAGAGAGAAGAGACAGAGATCTTCCATCTGCTGGCTCTCACTCTAAATAGACACAAAGGCCAGGGCTACACCAGGCCAAAGCCAGGTCTCTCCCATGTGTGACAGGGACCCCAGTACTAGGACCACCCTCCACTGCCCTCCCAGACACATCAGCAGGGAGCTGCATTGGAAGTGGAGCAGCCGGGACTGCGGTATTGCAAGCAGAGGCTTTACCCGCTGCACAGCACTGGCTGCAGCTGCTAAGGTTTGATGACTACTGTCTGATTCAAATAAGGCAACTTCAGCCGGCGCCGCAGCTCACTAGGCTAATCCTCCGCCTGCGGCGCCGGCACACCGGGTTCTAGTCCTGGTTGGGGCGCCGAATTCTGTCCCGTTTGCCCCTCTTCCAGGCCAGCTCTCTGCTGTGGCCCAGGAGTGCAGTAGAGGATGGCCCAAGTGCTTGGGCCCTGCACCCGCATGGGAGACCAGGAGAAGCATGTGGCTCCTGGCTTCGGATCAGCGCAGTGTGCAGGCCGCAGTGGTCATTGGAGGGTGAACCAACGGCAAAAGGAAGACCTGTCTCTCTGTCTCTCTCCCTCTCACTGTCCACTCTGCCTGTTAAAAATTTAAAAAAAAAAAAAAAGGCAACTTTGCCCTAGTGCTATAGTTTGAAGGTTTGTACCTCCTCCAATATTCAGGTTGAAATTTAATCTCCATTGCAACAGTATTAAGAGATGGAGTCTTCAGATGAAGCTCCTGGCTCCTGGCTTCGGCTTGGCCCAACCCTGGCCATTGTGGCCATCTGGGGAGTGAACCAGCAGATAGAAGGCCACTCTCTCTTTCTGTCCATGTCTCCCTGTCTCTCTCTACATGTAACTCTGCTTTTAAATAAATAAATAAATCTGTAAAAAGCTGGGGTCTTTATAAGGTGATAGCCACAGGGCTCCTCCTTTGTGAATGGGCATAAGGCCCTTCCAGAAGAGGCTTCCCATCGCACAGGGCCACCTGTGGCCTTCCTCCTCCGTCCCTGCGTGGACACTGTGTGGCCCCCGCCTAAGGATGCAGCACAGCACCACCTGGGAAGCAGCCAGCCTGGCCCCCACCACCGACCCTGCAAGCACCCTGCCCCTGGACTACCCAATCTCCAGAACTGTGTGGCTAAATTTCTGTTCTTTAAAATTACTCATTCGGGCCGGTGCTGCGGCTCACTAGGCTGGCGCCTGCGGTGCCAGCACACCAGGTTCTAGTCCCTGTTGGGGCACCGGATTCTGTCCCAGTTGCCCCTCTTCCAGGCCAGCTCTCTGCTGTGGCCCGGGAGTGCAGTGGAGGATGGCCCTAGTCCTTGGGCCCTGCACCCCATGGGAGACCAGGAAAAGCACCTGGCTCCTGCCTTCGGATCAGCGCGGTGCACCGGCTGCGGCAGCCATTGGAGGGTGAACCAACAGCAAAAGGAAGACCTTTCTCTCTGTCTCTCTCTCTCACTGTCCACTCTGCCTGTCAAAAAAATAAAATAAATAAAATAAAATTACTCATTCTGTGATATCTAATTACAGCAGCACAAATGGACTACAACTCCTAGCGAAATTTATTACAAGACAGCATCTAAAAAAGCAAGGAGAAAATGAGACCATATACCTGTTTTTTGAATTTAAAGTTGAATTCCCACATTGGTTCCTGTCTGTTCCCAACAATCTTTCTGCACCAGAAAAGCAAGCACTGTAAGAAAGTAAAAATGAAATAAACCAAGGGGGAAAAATACAAATATACTCCGAGGCAACAACAAGTAGTCAGCCAAAACCTCTCTGCTTGACAGCTGTGAAGCCAGCCATGGTTCCAGGCCTGAGACCCCCAGTTTGACTCTGGCGTACCATGAAAACAGATCCCCCAGGGCTCTCGAGGGAGAGGAGGAGGGACCAGCATAAGTCCAGCTTGGACACCAAAAAGGTCAACCCCTACTGTTCTCATCTTTAAAGATAGAAACACAGTATCTAGAACTGGAGCATTCTCTCTGACTGGGCAGGCCTCTCCTCTCCATTAAAATCTCAGGGCAGCCAGTGGCCACCAGGCCAGATGATAACAAGGCCATAGAGCAGACAGGGAGGACTGGGCCTGTAACAGAAGGAAGCTGCTCAGGGCCTTCTCGAGCAGACAGCCGGTGTGGAAACCAGGGCTGGGCTAAATGCAGGCTACACTAGGCCCTCAGTGAAAGCAAGGCTACAGCTAGGGTTAAGCACAAGAAGTGAAGTACCTCCCAGGGGACAAGGGGTGGGTCGTCCGCCGAGCCAGCTGTCCTGCCCTTCAGACATGCCCTGTATGTCCTGCTGTTCCATCAAAAATAATGGGCTTGGCTTTAAGGGGAAAATACTTCTGCTGCCATCACAACGGCTCCAGTGTCCCACACAAGCTATGCTACTGAAAAGAGAGAGAAGGGGAATCAAATACGAAAAACTGGAGTCTAGGAACATGGGACAACTTCCTTTAGGCATGCTGGCAACTCCCTGAATGCCATGCAACTGTGGCTAAACAAGTGGCAAGGCCATGCATGGGACACCTGCCACCACAGGTCCCAGACCCTCTTAAGAAGATCTCTAACAAGGCACGTAAGAAGCAGCCAGATGGCCTGGGTGTACTATCTCAATTAAGCCCTTAGTTTTCATTCCACCTTGGCTTTTTATAGCCTACTTTAAAAAAAATCATTAGTATACAGTGATAAGAATATGAAGCGAGGGGTATTTTAGAATCTAAGCAGTAGCACTTGCATTGTGCACTGGAGCCGCTAAGATGTGCCAGGCACGAGGAGTCTGCCCAATGCCGCCTGCTCCCAGTGACTCCCACCTCTGCGATGATCCCCACCCTCACCACACGTAGTCTGGCGCTGTCTAATGCTTCTGGGGGAGGGACACAGTAAGTGTGAGATAACACACCATCCACTCATGTTACAGGCAGAAGCAGCTGCCGGGTGAAATTCTACTCGCCCAGCATTCTCCCCTGCCCTAAATCCATCAGCAGGCAGGATTTTAAATCAGGCTCAGCCAATGGTCCTGACCACCTCAGTGTGCAAGCCGAGGGGGAGACCTTGAACCAGCAGATGGAAGACTTCTCTCTCCTTATATCTTCTTCTCCCTCTCTCTCTGAAGGAATCTTGAAGGAATAGTACCCTTTCAATTAATATGCATCAGGGATAATATCATTACCTTAGAGCTAAACTAGGGCAGAAGAGTCATTATACAATGTCAATTACCAAAAACCAAGTTCAAGAGAATAGGAAATGCTTATAGCACATCAGATTTGGGGTAGGCATGGGAAATTAAAATTCCCAACAAATTCAAAAGACACAAATCTAGACAATGATACTGAGACATCACCTTGCCTCCGGAGCATATCTGCTACATAAATACTTATATCCAGCTTGGCAACGGTGATCTCACTTAGATCTCACCGAGAACAGGAGAGGATGGGCCAGCGACCAGCAGACCTATTTACTAATCGGAAGACTGCTAGACACTTGAATGCAATGCATGAATATAAAGCACTGGGGCTCGGAGAAAAAGACAGCCTACAGCATGGCCAGGATTCTAGGACACCAAGGCCTGGGAATCAGAGATGATCTACCACAGAGCCTGGCAGGAGCCGGGCACAAGGCTCTCAGCAACCCTTTAGAGGGGTTCACCAGAAAGGAGAAACCCCGATGTCAAGGTCGTCCTAGAAAGAGAAAAGTGGCGACTTGTTCATGATTTAAAGCACCTTTCAAAAATTATACTATACACCTGCCTCCAGCTGAGTTGTCCTCTTTCCAGCCCAAACCATCAAAACCATTAATATCTAAAGGGGTCCAATGTACAATGCATGAAAATGAATTAAAATGAGGAGAATAAGGAATATACTACAAGCGTAAGGAAGCTTCGGTTAAAGCTAATGTAAGCCAGCCCAGCACAGCGGGAATGTCTTGGAGAAGTGACCCTCTGAGGCCTGAATGTGCCTGTTACTCCCGGAGCAGCCTGGGCGACACAGCCCTCCCCGTGAGAGAAGCCAGAAACAAGCCGGAACAGGCTCGCCACACAAGTGCCCGCTGCCAAACCCCACAGGGATTCTCACTCACTTTGGAATTCTTTAACGTGCTGGGAGTGCTTTCCGGAATGGCTGGATTCTTGGAGATTCGAGCAGCAAACGGTTCATACATATGATACAGAGAGCGAATCACACATGCCCGGAGACAGCGCAGCTTCTCCATCGACTCGGGCCGCAGGCGCAAAGGCAGCGAGGCATCCAGCGTGTAGTGCCTGAAACAGGACACGTTACTCCTACCAACAGGGGACCTGTCTGTCCTGCCCTGCGTCAGTCTCCCAGGCCTCCTGGCCCCGGTAAGCGTCAGTGCACTGCTCCACTGGCCAGGACTCGGCTTGTGCCCAGCACTGACACACATCACCATGCCTTTAACCCCTCACTCACTTCTGCCTCATCAGCTTGTAATTCTGCACTTTTCCATCCTTTCAAAAAGTGCAAACCCTCGGACCAGCACTGTGGCATGGCAGGTAAAGCCACCTCCCGCAGGGCCAACATCCCATATGGGCGCCAGTTTGAGTCCCAGCTGCTCCATTGCCCATCCAGCTCCCTGCTAAAGTGCCTGGGAAAGCAGTAGAAGATGGTCACATGGGAGACCTGAAAGAAGCTCCTGGCTCCTGGCTTTGGATCGGCCCAGCTCCGGCCATCGTGGCCATTTGGGGAGTGAACCAGCGGATGGAAGACCTCTCTCTCCCTCTCTCTTCTTCTCCCTCCCTCTCTGGAACTCTGCCTTTCAAATAATAAATAAATAAATTTTTTTTTTTAAAGTTTAAATCCTATTTCACTTTACAAAAGAGTAAGCATCTGAACTGATACCAGTGTAACCTATTTCAGGGGCTCAAACAGAATCTTTTCTGGAAAAAAGCCATGAGGTTCTCCTGTCAGATGCCCTAGCAGATTCTCTGCTCTCTGCTACCTTAACATCCCTTCCCGACACAAGTCTTCCTGACAGTTCACAGTCTCCACTACACTTGCACACCAGCATCAAAACCTAAGCCTTCTACTAATGGAATAGTTCACTTACTCCTCACCACTCTAATCATAGGGCAACCCAAGTACAAAAACTACGCGATACTTCAGGGTGACTAGCAAATCTAAGACACAACCAATCCGGCTGGAAAGACAAGCAGACATGCATCTGTAGCTTTCAAACATTCTAACTAAAATAGACCTCTGAAGATGCGTCAAAGACAGATATTTCTGGGACCAGAAGCAAGACTCCTTTGCTGAAAGCAGATAACAGGGCAGGAGCAAGCACGAGGAAGACAGTTACTGCATGAATTAACAGTATCACATTTAAATTAGAGAGGGGCTCAAGGAGTCCCCAGCTAGGGTCAAGCGCAGGCATGGAGAAAGTGAAAAGAAGTCACCATCCAGGGAGTAGCTCCAAATCACAAACAGCAAGGAAATCAGCCACACAGAACACAGCGAGCTCTCTGTGGTCGCACCTTCGGTACAACCTGGTCCAAAAGGCAGCAGTGCAAGTGACAGTCCAGGCATTCTTACAAATCAGGGAAAAATTCACAATGTCCTCAGGACGGATATAGGAGGCCAGCAATAGCCAAATATCCATGGGATACTCTTCTCCTCCAGCCCCGTCCAGGTCTTCTGAAACAGAAATTACAATAATAATCTTTAATTTTCTGCTACATACATATCTAAAGATACGCCATCATTTCAATGTCCCCAGGGCTTGCACAGTCAAGAAATGGATTTTTAGGGACAGCAGTTAAGACACTGCTTAGGACACTTGCATCCCATATCAGAGTATCTGGGTTTGAGTCCCAACTCTGTTCTGATCCAGCTTTCTGCGAATGTGCACTACAGGAGGCCACAGAGAGTGGCTCGGGTACTTGGGTCCCTGCCCCCCACGCTGGAGCCCTAGATCCAGTTTACACCTCCTGCCTTCAGCCTGGTCCAGCCCAGGTTGCTGCGAGCATTTGGGAGTGAACCAGCAGATGGGAGAGCTTGCTCTCTCTCCCTCCCTCCCTCCCTCTTTCTGCTTTTGAAATAAAAAGAAATTAAAAAGAAAAAAAGCTTTAAATACATCTAAGAGAGGGCCAGCGCTGTGGCGCAGTGGGTTAAAGCCCTGGCCTGAAGCGCCGGCATCCCATATGGACGCTGGTTCTAGTCTCGGCTGCTCCTCTTCCAATCCAGCTCTCTGCTGTGGCCTGGGAAAGCAGTGGAAGATGGCCCAAGTCCTTGGGCCCCTGCACCCAAGTGGGAGACCCGGAAGAAGCTCCTGGCTCCTGCCTCGGATCAGCACAGTTCTGCCCATTGCAGCCATCTGGGGAGTGAACCAGCAGATGGAAGACCTCTCTGTCTCTACCTCTCTCTGTAACTCTGTCTTTCAAACCAATGAAATAAAATCTTAAAAAAAAAAAAAAAAAAAAAAAAAGAATAAACCTAAAAAAAATACATCTAAGAGAAGTCCCCGAAACATTTCCTGCTAGCTTCTCCCCTTGCCCAAGTGAATGAACGGGTCTCAATCTTAGGCCTTTATGTAACAACTATTTTATACACTATTTTAAAGTTTTCAAATTGTCTTTATATATAGTATCTAAGTCAGCTCTTCCTTATTTTTATAATCCTCCAGTAGAAATAAAGAAAAAACTACGCCCATCTTACTAAAAGAAAGCAGAGCCCTGCCACCTGGTCAGAGCAAACAATTCAGGTTTTCTTTCTTTTTAAACATTTATTTATTTACTTGAAAGTCAGAGTTGGGGGGGGGGGAGGGAGGGGGAGAGGGAGGGGAAGAGGGAGGGGGAGAGGGAGGGGGAGAGGGAGGGGGAGGGGAAGAGGGAGAGGGAGGGAGAAATCTTCCATCCATCGGTTCACCGCCCAGATGACCGCCAGCAGCCGGGGCTGGGCCAGGCTGAAGCCAGAGCTTCATCGAGCTCTCCCACGTGGGCACAGGGGCCATGCACAAGCACTGGGAGCTGGACTGGAAGTGAAGCAGCTGGGACACAAGCCAGCGCCCATATGGGATGCCAGTGTCACCGCCACACAGCACAAGCCCCTTCAGGTTTTCTAACTCCAAATTCCAGCTCTGCCCTACAAACTCTGCCACTGATGTCCCTCGTGGTCCCTATCCATTCAACATTTCCTTCAGTCCAGGCGTGTAAACAACAAAATTGATCTTAAGGTGGCATGAGGAAAGCACAGGGCAAGCAAATACCGAACAGAGCAGTTACACGCGTGCTCACCCCTCCCTCACTGCTGCCGGGGGGGGGGGGGGGCGCTTCCTTCCTTGTGGTTCCTCCTTGTTTCCTGCGATCCTGGCCGGAGGCACAGTCACCCCTCAGCAATGTCACCACACCCCTCCTCCTCCTTCACAACCCACTGGTGTTACCCTCCTGGTCCTGAGGGCCACTGTTCATCTCAGGTTCAACTAAGCACACACGAATCACAGAGGACCCTGAGCTAACCCCAGGCCTTAATTCCCACCTAGTCAGAGCACTGTCCTAAAACCAGAATGCAGGGCCAGTGCTGTGCATAGCAGGTGAAGCCATGGCACACGACGCCAGCAACTCACACGGGCGCTGGTCTGAAACCTGGCTGCTCTACTTCCAATCCAGCTTCCTGCTAATGTGCCTGGGAAAGCAGTAGAAGATGGCCCAAGTGCGTGGGCCCCTGCAAGCCATGTGGAGACCCAGGTGAAGCTCCTGGCTGTTGGCTTTGGCCTGGCCTAGCCCTGGCCGCTGCCGCCATCTGGGGAGTGAACCAGTGGATGAAGATCCCTCTCTGTTTCTCTGTTTCTCCCTTTCTCCCTTTCTCTGACTTTCAAATAAATAAATAAATCTTTTTTTTTTTTTTTTTTTGGACAGGCAGAGTGGACAGTGAGAGAGAGAGACAGAAAGAAAGGTCTTCCTTTGCCGTTGGTTCACCCCTCAATGGCCGCTGCGGCCGGCGCACTGCGCTGATCCAAAGGCAGGAGCCAGGTGCTTCTCCTGGTCTCCCATGGGGTGCAGGGCCCAGGTACTTGGGCCATCCTCCACTGCACTCCCTGGCCACAGCAGAGAGCTGGCCTGGAAGAGGGGCAACCGGGACAGAATCCGGCGCCCCGACCGGGACTAGAACCCGGTGTGCCAGCGCTGCAAGGCGGAGGATTAGCCTAGTGAGCCGCAGTGCCGGCCAAATAAATAAATCTTAAAACAAAAACAGAACAGCTTGCTTTTCCTGGGCAGAAGACCCCTTTCCAAAGAGCTGCCCCTGCTGCTCTAGCTCCTGGCTTACTACAGCGGGCTCTTACATCAGCTTCTTTGTAAGAGCAATCAGCAGGTCTAAAACAACACCCGCTACTCTGTTTGCCAGCCTTCTTGTAATCTCCAGTAACCATTCAGGTCCATCATGCCTGGGCCCCAACTTCTCCCACCTCACATCTTTTCTCTGAAAGAGAAGGCAAACAACCATGAGAATTCCTTCTCCTGAGACCCAAGAAGACTTTTACAAAGCTGAGTGCTATTAAAAATCTTCTGTCTTGGGGCCGCATTGTGGTATAGAGGGTTAAGTCCCCTCCTGCAACTCTAGCATCCCACATTGGTGCCAGTTTGAGTTCTGATTGCTCCACCTCCGACCCAGCTCCCTGTTCATGCGCCTGGGAAAGCAGAGGAAGATGGCCCAAGCACTTGACCCCTGTACCTAAGTGGGAGACCTGCTTGAAGCTCCTGGCTCCTGGCTTCGGTCTGGCCTAGCCTGGGCTGTTGAGCCATTCAGGGAGTGAACCAGGTCAGAGATCACTCTCTCTCTCTGTCTCTCTGTCTCTCTCTCTCTCTCTGTAACTCTGCCCTTCAAATAAAAATAAATAATTCTTTAAAAAAAAAAAAAAAGTAAATGCATTGGCAACAGGGAAAAATAAACAAATAAATAAATAACCTGTCTTGAGGCCTCCTGCAATGCTAGCATCCCATATGAATGCCAGTTTGAGTCCCGGCTGCTACATTTCCCATCCAACTCCTTGCTAATGCGCCCAGGAAAGCAGCAGAGAATGGAACAAGTGATTAGGCCATTGCCATCCACAGGAGACCCAGATGGAGCTCCAGGCCCAGCCCCAGCTGGTGCAGCAATTTGGGGAGTGAACCAGCAGATGGAAGATCTTTCTCTCCCTCCCTCTCTTTCAAATATATAAAATAAAGCTTTTTTTAAAAGACCTGTTTTTAGGGACAAAATTCAGTAATTACTGAATAATTGTCAGTGTTTTACACAGCATTATTAGAAATTTCAAAGTGAGTGCAATTCCGGAGTGGAATCACTAAAAGAACACTTCATGGAAATAAGGACAGAAAGAACTGCGAGGGGCACAGATGCGGAGGAAAAGCATGCCGAGTGAAACAGTTAACACGACGCCAACCACTCAGAGAAACAAAGCCTCAGTGGGGACAGTAAAGGGAGCAGTCTGACAACACTGTGATGACGTTAACCACTGTCAGGACCAGCACTGTGGCACAGCAGTCAGGATGCTGCTCCCTGGGAAAGCACTGAAGGCGGCCTGAGTAACTGGGCCCCTGCCGCACACACGGGAGACCTGGCCGCAGATCTTGGCTCCTGGCTCCTGGCTCTGGCCTGACCCAGCCCTGGCTTTGTGGTAATTTGGGACGTGAACCAAACGATAGAAAAGTGTTCTTTCTCTCTCTCTGCCCCTTGTTTTCTGTTACTCTGCTTTTCAAATAGATACATAATTCTTTTTTAAAAAAGATTTATTTATTTATTTATTTGAGAGTCAGAGTTACAGAGAGAGAGACTGAGGTCCTCCATGAGCTAGCTCACTCCCCAGTTGGCCACATGGCCAGAGCTGCACTGATCTGAAGCCAGGAGCCAGGAGCCTCCTCAGGGTCTCCCACGCGGGTGCAGGGGTCCAAGCGCTTGGGCCATGATGTTCCACTGCTATCCCAGGCCATAGCAAGAGAGCTGGATCAGAAGTGGAGCAGCCAGGTCTCCAACCAACACCCATATGTGATGCTGGCACTGCAAGTGGTAGCTTTACACACTATGCCACAGTGCCAGCCCCAATACATAATTCGTTTTTAAAAATTACCATTAAATTCTTTAGATATGACAATGCTACTTTTTTAAGGAAATAACTACTAAAATACTTATAGTGATAGATAGGATACCAGGAAAATCTTCAAAATTACCCAGTGTCTAATCTTTAAAAAAAAAAGGGGGGGGGGACAGGCAGCACTGTGGCATAGCAGGTAAAGCCACGGTTTCATTAAAAAGAAGCTAAAAGAAAGGAGAAAAAAGACCAATCTGATTAGAGTGGAGGAACCTAACAGGTGTGGAGTGGAGCAAGGAAGTAAAAGATAGCCACAGTCAACTGTCTGTAAGCCACAAATCACGTACCTGATAACTGACCGGCATCCTGAATACACATCAGAATGCTTACAACTCAGTAATAAGTAATTCAAAACTGGCAAAGCATTTGAATGGACATTTCTCCAAAGAACATACACAAATGACCAACAGGCACGTGAAAAAAGGCTCAACATCGTTAGCCATCGAGGAAATGCAAACCAAACTACAATGAAATACACTTCACATTCAAAAAGTCAGCCAATACAATTTTTTTTAAGATTTATTTTATTTATTTGAAAGGCAGAGTCACAGAGAGATGGAGAAACAGACAGAGAGATCTTCCAATCACTGGTTCACTCCCCAAATGGCCAAGATGGCCGGGGCTGGGCTAGGCTGAAGCCAGGAGCCAGAAGCTTCATCAAGGTCTCCCATGTGGGTGCAGGGGCTCAAGTACTTGGGCCACCTGCTGCTTTTCCAGGCACAGTAGCAGGGAGCTGCACAGATGTGGAGCAGCCGGGACTCAAACATCCCATGTGATATGCTGGCATTGCAGGCAGCAGCTTTACCCAGTACGCCACGATGCCAGCCCCTAATTGTAAAAGCCAGATAGTAATAGTGTTGTAAACATTTGGAGAAATTGGAACCTTGACACATTGTAGGAAGGAACATAAAACAGCAAAGTCACTTTGAAAAACAGTTTGGTGACTCCTCAAAAAGCTGGAGTTGCCATAGGATCGTTCCTGTCTAACAGAGCTGGAAACACCACCCACGTCCACGTGAAAACTTGCCCATGAATGCCCACAGCAGCATCATTCATAATGGCCAAATAAAAAGGAATGAAAAACTGTGTTCCACGTTGTACTGCAGGAGGCATGGCATCCCGTATGGGTGCTGGCTCGGAGTCCAGCCACTCCACTTCTGATCTGGCTCCCTGCTAATAGAAGATGGTCCAAGTGCTTGGGCCCCTGCCAACCACGTGGGAGACCAGATGAAGCTCCTGGCTTCAGCCTGGCTCAGCACTGGCTGTTGTGGCCCCTGGAGAGTGAATCAGCAGATAGAAGGCATAGATAGAAGGCATCTCTCTTTCTGTCTCTCCCTCTCTCTGTAACTTTCAAATAAATAAATAAATCTTAAAAAAAAATGAAATACTGATACTTGGTACAATATGGATAACCCTGAAAACTTTATGCTGGAGCTGGCACTGTGGTATAGTGGGTAACCACCGTCTGCAGTGCCGGCACCCCATATGGGCACTGGCTCGAGTCCCAGCTGCTCCACTTCTGATCCAGCTCTCTGCTATGGCCTAGGAAAGCAGTGGAAGATGGCCTAAGTCCTTGGGCCCCTGCATCCATGTGGGAGACCTGGAAGAAGCTCCTGGATCCTGGCTTCGGATCAGCCCAGCTCCAGCCACTGCAGCCATTTGGTGAGTGAAACAGCTGATAGAAGACCTCTCTCTCTCTCTGCCTCTCTGTAACTCTGACTTTCAAATAAATAAATAAATCTTGAAAAAAATTTTTTGCTAAGCGGACAGACATAAAAGACCACATACTGTATAATTCCATTTAAATGTCTAGTATTGGTAAATCTACAGATACAGATCATGTTGATGGCTGGGCAACTCTGTGAACATACTAAAGACACTGAATTGTGCACTGTGAAGGAATACATCTGATCTCAGTAGAGATCTTTCAAGTCTAAGCCCAGATTTTTAAGCAAGAAATGATGAAGGAAGAGTGAGGAGTGCCAATATTAAGATCCTGGACAAGAGGGCTATCACTGACAGTCACTGGCCCAATTCCAAAGTTACGCCAGTTAGTTAATTTACTGATATTGCAATATACTTTAACAAATGCAAGTATCTGTTATCTGATTCCAAGTAAAGGGGAATGTTCCAGTATATCTGAATCCAAAAATACATCATTTATTACTAGCTTCCCCCTAAACCTAGCTGATCATCAGAACCACTTTAAGCATAGCTATTCTAGGCCTAAGACTGATTCCTAATGTAAACTATGGGCTTTCATTAATAATGATGTCTCAGAGGCAGGTGCATAGCCTAACAGTCCTGGCGCTGGCATTGTGTCACAGTGGATTAAGCTGACCCCTGCAATGCCTGCATCTCATGGGGGCACCGGTTCAAGTCCCAGCTGCTCCAATTTTGATCCAGCTCCCTGCTTATGTGCCTGGAAAAGCAACAGATCAAAGATAGCCCAAGTACTTGCTTAGGCCTCTACTCCCCAAGTAGGAGACCTGGATGGAGTTCCAGGCTCCTGGCTTCGGCATGGTCCAGCCAGGGTCATCACGGCCATTTGGAGAATGAACCAGTGGGTGAAGATTGATCAGTCTGTATCTCTCTCCCCTCCTTCCCTCCCTCTCTCTGTAACTCTGCCTTTTAAATAAATAAAATCAAATCTCTAAAAAACAAAACAAAACAAGTCCCAAGTTGGAGTGCCTGGGTTCAATTCCCAGCTCTGGCTCCTGACTCCAGCTTCCTGCCAGTGCAGACAGTGCAGACCCGGGGAGGCAGCAGTGATGGCTCAGCAATTTCGGCTCCTGCCACCCATGAGAAAGCCAGACTGCATTTCCACTCCCAGCGAGCCCTGGCCCAGCCCCAGGCACCGAGGGAACACGGAGTCGAACTACAGGGTGGGAACTGTGTGTGTCTGTATCTTCTCAGTCTTTTTTTTTTTTTTTTTTTTTTTGACAGGCAGAGTGGACAGTGAGAGAGAGAGACAGAGAGAAAGGTCTTCCTTTGCTGTTGGTTCACCCTCCAATGGCCGCCGCGGTTGGCGCGCTGCGGCCGGCGCACCGCGCTGATCCGATGGCAGGAGCCAGGAGCCAGGTGCTTTTCCTGGTCTCCCATAGGGTGCAGGGCCCAAGCACCTGGGCCATCCTCCACTGCACTCCCTGGCCACAGCAGAGGGCTGGCCTGGAAGAGGGGCAACCGGGACAGAATCCGGCACCCCTACCGGGACTAGAACCCGGTGTGCCGGCGCCGCTAGGCGGAGGATTAGCCTAGTGAGCCGCGGCGCCGGCCTGTATCTTCTCAGTCTTGCGGCCTCTCAAAAAAGAATAACGTATCAGTATCACTCATCAGCTGGAACAAATGCGAGAAGAAACTGGGGGAAAGAATAAGGGAGCGTATATGAACTCCCTATACTTTTTGCTTAATTTGTACAGAAAAAAACTGCTTTTAAAAAAGCCTAATAATTTAAAAATAAACAAATGTAGAATAAACATAAAAGATTTTTTTAACAACTCTGCTGGGTTTCACCCTAAGAGATTCTGATTCGGCAAGCCTGGAGCACAATGAGATCTGAAGGACGGGCTGGCGCGTTCTGTGTTAGCTCATGACTCCCTGCTTCATCTCCAGTAAGAGGTGAACATCATACACTTCTCCGCGCCGCCAGCATCTATCAGACACAGCGGAGCAGGTGGGAGGCATGAGAACCCAACTCCACCTGAAGCAGAAGTGGCTGTGGATAACCACGCGCCTGCCCCGTCCCCGCCTCCTCACACACCCAGGCCAAGGCTTTCTGCTCTCCTGTTGTCATGTGGGCTTTTATCAGACAATGGCATGGTCTCAGTAAGCGTCTGCCCCAGGCCAGTTCACTGACACACTCTTACCCCTCCTCTCAAATGCAGACAAAAGTCAAAGGCCCAGGTGTACCAACCCTGTGCCACCACCAGGAGCTCAGGCAAGAGCTAGATGTTCTCCAAGCTCTGCCTGCTCCCTGGGGCCTCCCTCCTCTTAGATCCCCCCCCCCCCCCCCCCCCCCCCCCCCCCCCCCGCTAAAGCGAAAGCGCCAGCCCCAATCCGTCACCAGAGGGGGCTCATCAGCCAGAGAGCGCAGGCCCCGCACCTCTGTGCCTCTTGCTCTTCTTCTTCCTGGACACGGTTCTCTCCTGGACGCTTTCCTCCCGGGCATCCATCTCATCGCTGCTGTCCATGATGTCACAGGGCTCACCAGCCCCAGAAAGAGCTTCCTCTGCAGGCACCTGGGAGGCCTCCAAGCCACAGAGAGATTTTACTGGAAGAAAATGAGGAGATAATGACGTGGTACCCAGTCCTGCCCGGGGGTAGTTTAGCCAAGAAATCAGCTTCCATCAGGGAAAAGGCGAGGGCCGGGGAGTATCCGTCTGCTGAAGGAGCTGACGATGTACCAGCGAGTAGCTTTCAGAAAACCGTCATTTCAACCACACACAAAGCAAGTGAAAACAGCAGGCAAGCTGACCCCTTCACAGAGCCAACTTCAGCCCGGCAGGATGCAAACAAAAGGTGAGTTGTGTTCTCATTTACATAAGCTCTGAGAAGCAATGTTTGAGAGGGATGGGATCCAGTTTAAGTAAAGGGCTTGGAGGCAGGAGGGCCACAGAGGCAGAGCGCACGCCAAGGCTACGACCCACGGGGGCGACCTGCCGGGTACGAGCTACGTGCGCTCCAGGAAAGCGGGCGACAGCAGGAAGAAAGCCGTGGACAGACGGTGCTTGCTAATGCAAACAGAAATACAGCATTTCTGCTACAGGCGCTCTGCTACTCTTGGCTAACCTCCTCCCTCTGCCCTCCCTCCCAGCCAACGAGTACACAAGGAGGAGAGTAAATATGTTCCCGGGGAGGTCGCGGGACCCCGGGGCAGCGGAGCGCCAGGCTCTGCCTTCTGCCTACCTTCCTGCTGAACAGCGTTGGCGACGGCTTTCTTGACCCGTCCAGACCTCACGACCGCCGGATCCGAGTTGGCATAATCCGCCACGGTCACTGAAACACAGCACCAGCCCTCAAGAAACAGGCCCCCGCCTTCCAAGACCGGCCGCTCTCCCCCCCGGGCAGGCGAACGCTCGCCTCGGCCACGTCCAGCCCTCCTCCCAGCCGCCAGCCCAGGTCCTCCAGCGCCCCCACCCCGCCGCCCACCTCGACCAGAGCAGGCGTCGTGGGCCCGGAACTTGAGTCGCTTCCCTCTCTTGGGCATGGCGACCGTGTCGGGTCGAGGCCGGCCTAGCGGGCCGGGACCCCGGGCCATGTCTCAGGCCAGAGAGCCGGCACCGGGAGCCGCGGGACAGCTCCGCCCGGCTCCGCGGCCATCCCGCACCGGAGGCCGCTACTCTCGCGAGGTCTTGGGCCGGGGTTCTGAGTTGCCTTAGCGGCCGACGCCCCTCCACGAAAGCCAATCACGGCCAGGGCCCGGGCTACGTCATCACCCGGCGCCCGCGGATCGGCTGGGTCAGGGTTCGAGAAGAGTACCGCGCCGTGGTACCGGGGCGGTGTCGTTTTGCTCCGTACCTCTTGTGAGGGTGGTCGGCGTCTCGGGCCCGCCACCCACCTCGCGTTGATTAGAACTGAGACTTCGCGTCTTCGTCTTCCGGATTCTTCCTGCCTGAAGCGCAGACGCGGTCCGCCTGGTGCTGCGCCCGCCGCCCTCAGGCTTCTGCACCTGCTGTTCCTGCGAGGGTCTGTGACAGCCTCCGCTCTGATGATGGCCACAAAGCTGAGCATTTCTGAATGCTCACATAGGAGAAAGGATTCTTAAAAGTCCTTCAACCCGTCCCCACCCCCTAGACAAAACACTGGAAGGATGAAAGACGTGAGAACTCCGTCTCTCCTTTGTATCGGGAGAGATGACAGCCATGTGTGAAGGGTAGACCCCGGAGGAGCGGGGCCCAGTGTCGCCAGGGTGCCTGTCACTTGGTGGCCTCAGGCGCCTTCCCCTTCATGCTCCCAGCTTCCTCGCAGCTCCCCGATTTGACAGGCAGTCCTTAGAGCCCAGGCATCCGATCCGCGGGAGCCACCGGAGAGTGGCTCTCTGAGATATTTAGAAGAGAATTCCTGTTTTTGAAAGCCAAGTCGAGGGGCCGGCGTTGTGGCGCTGCGGGTGAAGCCGCCACCTGCGATGCCAGCCTCCCACATGGGCATCGGTTGTGAACGGCTGCTCCACTAACGACCCAGCTGCCTGCTAATGGCCTGAGGAAAGCAGCCGCCCAAGTGTTGGGCCCCTGCACCTATGTGGGAGACCAGGACGAAGCTCCTGGCTCCTGGCTTCCCACTGGCCCGGCCCTGAGCACTGAAGCCATATGGGGAGGGGACCAGTATATGAAGGATTTTTCTCTCAACCCCCTTCTAACTGTGCCTTTCGAATAAGTAAATAAATTTTTTAAAAATAATAGTTCTGGGGCCGGCACTGTGGCGTTGCAGGTAAAGCCACCGCCTGCAGTGCCGGCATCCCATATAGGTGCCGGTTTGAGACCTGGTTGCTCCACTTCCGATCCAGCTCTCCACTATGGCCTGGGAAAGCAGTGAAAGATGGCCCAAGTCCTTGGGTCCCTGCACCTGCATGGGAGACCCGGAAGAAGCTCCTGGCTGCATGCTTTGGATCAGCTTAGCTCTGGCTGTTGTGGCCAATTGGGGAGTGAGCCAGCTGTTGGAAGACACTCTCTCTCTCTCTCTCTCTCTCTCTCTCTGTCTCTGTCTCTGTCTCTACCTCTCTCTGTAACTCTTTCAAATACATAAAATAAACCTTAAAAATAATAATAGTTCTAAGCAGGTAGTACAGTACATAGGAGCAAACCTCTGGCCCCCTACTGACATTATGTAACACTACTACCAGCGGCCTTGCCAACAGGCTTGAAATCACCTAGGAATTCTAATTCAAGCTGAATATAAATTGGTTATAAATCATGTTAACATTTTAATGTACTAACATTATAGCATGAACTAAGTCTAATAGACTGTTGACTGAAAGAAAATTGTTTCAAATAATTTTCCATTTATACATAATTCATGTTTGTAGTCAAGTTCAAAATGCAGATGGTAAGCAGTGAGCCTTCTCATTTCACAATGTTGTCAATAAAGAATTCATGAGGCGCTGGTGCCTGTGGGTTTCTGCTCATGTGACATCCTGTTGAAACACAAATCCAGACTCTGGAGGGAATCAAAGGCGTAACAGACGCCCAATTAGTACACTCGCTATTCAAAAACATGAAAGGTTTTAACTGAAATGTTCTCACTTTTGTTTCTTTAAAAAGATGTATTTATTTATTTATTTAGAAAGGCAGAATGACAAGGGGTAGAGCATCTTCCATTCATTGGTTTATTCCGGCCAACTCGAAACCAGGAGCCAGGAACTCCATCCAGGTCTCCTGCGTGGGTGGCAGGGACCCAACTACTTGAGCCATCACCACCGCTTTTCCGGATGCAGGAAGCTGAATCAGAAGCATGGGTGGGACTTGAACGCCAGCACTCAAATATGGGATGTGGGCACTCTAAGTGGTAGCATACCTACACCTGCTTCATGATCTGAAGAAACATAACAGAGGGATTCCCTATTAGAAGCTATTCAGCATAATAAAGCAATTTTTTAAAAAGATTTATTTAAAAGTCAGAGTTACAGGGGCTGGCACTGTGGCATAGCGGATAAAGCCGCTGCCTGCAGTGCCAGTATCCCACATGGGCGCCAGTTGAAGTCCTAGCTGCTCCACTTCCAATCCAGTTCTCTGCTGTGGCCTGAGAAAGCAGTAGTGGATGGCCCAAGTCTTTGGGCCGTTGCACCCACATTGGAGACCCGAAAGAAGCTCCTGGCTTCAGATTGGTACAGCTCTGGCCATTGCGGCCATCTGGGGGTGAACCAGTGGATGGAAGACCTCTCTTTCTCGCTCGCTCTCTTGCTTTCTCTCTGCATCTGCCTCTCTAAGTCTGCCTTTCAAATACATCCTTAAAAAAAAAAAGGGCCGGCACCGCGGCTCACTAGGCTAATCCTCCGCCTAGCAGCGCCGGCACACCGGGTTCTAGTCCTGGTCGGGGCGCCAGATTCTGTCCCGGTTGCCCCTCTTCCAGGCCAGCTCTCTGCTGTGGCCAGGGAGTGCAGTGGAGGATGGCCCAAGTGCTTGGGCCCTGCACCCCATGGGAGACCAGGAAAAGCACCTGGCTCCTGGCTCCTGCCATCGGATCAGCGCGGTGCGCCGGCCACGGCGGCCATTGGAGGGTGAACCAACAGCAAAGGAAGACCTTTCTCTCTGTCTCTCTCTCTCACTGTCCACTCTGCCTGTCAAAAAAAAAAAAAAAAAAAAAAAGAAACTCAGAGTTACAGATTGAGAGGGAAGGACAGATCTTCCATCTGCTGGCTTACTCCCCAGATGGCCACAATGGCCAGAGCTGAGCGAGGCCAGAGCCAGGAGCTTCAGCTGGGTCTCTCAAGTGGGTAGCAGGAGCCCAAATATTTGGGCCATCTTCTGGTGCTCCTGGCCATTAGCAGGGAGCTGGGTCAGAAGAGGAGCAACCATGACATGAACTGGCACCCACATAGATGCTGGCATCACGGATAGTGCGTTCTATCCCTATGCCACAGTGCTGGCCCCAGAAAAGCAATATTTTAAAAAGTAGTATGAGAGTTCAGATTGTGGCCGGCACTGTGGCTCACTGGCTAATCCTCCGCCTGTGGCGCTGGCACACCGGGTTCTAGTTCCAGTTGAGGCGCCGGATTCTGTCCCGGTTGCTCCTCTTCCAGTCCAGCTCTCTGCTGTGGCCCGGGAAGGCAGTGGAGGATGGCCCAAGTGCTTGGGCCCTGCACCCCATGGGAGACCAGGAAGAAGCACCTGGCTCCTGGCTTCGGATCAGCTCAGTGCGCCGGCTGTAGTGGCCATTTGGGGGGTGAACCAACAGAAGGAAGACCTTTCTCTCTGTCTTTCTCTAATAAAAAAAAAAAAAAAAAGAGTTCAGATTGTGACATCAGATTGTTCTGGATTCAAAACCTGTCTTTGCCGTTTCTTATCTCTGCGACCTTAGAAAAGTTACTGAGCCTCAGTCTTCTTGTCTCTAAATTATAGATAATAACACCTGCTTCACTTGGGTCATTAAAGATAATTAAGTGAATTAACCTGTAAAAAGAATTTTAAATTGCACAAAATAAGCGCTCAATAAATGTCAGCTATTGTGATGATGAAGTTGTGCTGACCTACTGTTTAAAGACACTTCAAGTAACCAATTCCCTCTGCTCTGGTGCGTGCAGAGAGACTACATGGGGAATCAGAGGCAAGACTCGTGCTAGTTGATGAAAACATGGCTGTGAGACTAGCTGATATTTATTGAGAACTTAGCCTACAAGTGGCAGAGGTAGAATTTAATATATATTTTACTTATTTAAAAGACGAAGCGAGAGAGAGAAAAGATCTTCCATCTATTATTTCCCTCCCCGAATGGCCACAATCGCCAGAGCTGGAGCATGCTGAAGCCAGGAACCTGTAGCTCCATCCAGTCAGTGGCAGGGACCCCAGTACTTGAGCCATCTTCCACTGCTTTCTCAGGGGCATTGACAGGGAGCTGGATCAGAAGCAGAGTGGCTGGGACTCGAACCAGCACTCTGATATGGGATGCCCACAGTGCAAGCGGGGCCTTAACCCATGGCACCACAAACCGGGCCCCCAGAGTTGGAATTTAAACTGAAGACTTGTCAAAGCCCCAATATAAAACACTAACTATTCTGCCTTTACAACGAAGAAAAGCATACTAAACCATTGCCTTTGATTAAGAGTAATAGCCTAAATCCTCCACCTAGTGGCGCCGGCACACCGGGTTCTAGTCCCGGTCGGGGCGCTGGATTCTTTCCTGGTTGCCCCTCTTCCAGGCCAGCTCTCTGCTGTGGCCTGGGAGGGCAGTGGAGGATGGCCCAAGTACTTGGGCCCTGCACCCCACGGGAGACCAGGAGAAGCACCTGGCTCCTGCCTTCGGATCAGCGCAGTTTGCCGGCCGCAGCGCGCCGGCCATGGCGGCCATTGGAGGGTGAACCCTTGGCAAAAGGAAGACCTTTCTCTCTGTCTCTCTCTCTCACTATCCACTCTGCCTGTCAAAAAAAAAAAAAAAAAAAATTAAAAGAGTAATAGCCTAAGCAAGTGTGGAGTCAAACAGTGGCTAACAAGGAGAAAATCACTAAAGGAGGTCTTAGTGGATTTCGGTGATGTGCCCAAGCAGTGGGTACAGTCTGAGAAGAGTCTGATTCAAAGTAAGAATTCAAGGGCTGGTGTTATGGTCAGGTTAAGTCGCCTGCAGGGCCAGCGCCCCATTTCAGAACTGCAGTTTGAGCCCCTGCGCTCCACTTCCAATCCAGCTCCCTGTTAATGTGCCTGGGGAGGCAGCAGGAAATGGCCCAAGTGCTTGGGTCCCTGCCATCCACGTAGGAGACCAGGATGGAGTTCTTGGTTCCTGGTTTTAGCCTGGCCTAGCCCCAGATGTTGTGACCACCTGGGGAGTGAACCAACAGATGGAAGGTATCCTCTCTCTCTCTCTCTTTCAAATAAATTTTTTTAAATATTAAAAAATAATACATATTGTAAAAATAAGGATTCAGTGGCACTAGAAAGAGTACATTCATCAAATATGGAGGAAACTGCTTGTGTGTGACTTTAGATGCCTTAAATACAGCATATGGTTAAAAAAAGTTAATCTAATGAAGTTCAGGTGGAAGCTAAGTACTTTTCAATTCAAGATAATAGAAACAAAAAGAGTAGCCTAGAAACAGACTCGGTGGCAGCTGTCTGAGTTGGAATCCTTGTCCGTCCTTGTAATAGCCACGTGACCTTGAGTATATTTGCTTCATCTCACCAAAATTCAGTTTTCTTCTCCAGGTCATAGAGTTGTGGGGGTTAAATGAGATATTTATGGAAAGCACTTAGCTCTGCACCTGGAACACAGTAAACACTGCACGAGGGGCCGGCGCTGTGGCATAGTGGCCGCTGCCCATGGTGCCAGAATCCCACATGGGTGCTGGTTCCAGTCCCAGCTGCTCTACTTCCCATCCAGCTCCCTGCTAATGTGTCTGGGAAAGCAGCAGAAGGTGGCCCACCTTCGGATGGGCCCAGCCCTGGACATTGCATCCATTTCAAGTAAATAAATAAATCATAAAAAGAAAAAAAAATTCAATGAACATGAGCTACAGTTAAAGCTGGAAACATTCATTTGAATCAGTACTTCTCAACCTTGACAACAGACTTCTTGCTGGCATTTTACAAAACGCCTGTGAGCTGGCCCCACGCCCAAATTCTTATTCACTCCAAGGTGCAGTCCGGGCACTCCTGTATTTTTGAAAACGAACTCCAGGTGACTTGACAATTTAGCCCAAGTATTGAGAACCACAGATTTTTATCAAGGGCCAGTAAACCATTGACTGCAGGCCAAATTTGACCCCTATTTGCTTTTGTAAATAAAATCTCATTGGAACACAGATATGCCTGATGTTTGTGTATTATCTGTGGCAATTTGTTTTTCCTTAACTGTAGGAAAGTTGATTAACCATCCACAGCGGTGACTTCAACCTCCAGGCCTGGCCCAGTACTGGTGGAAGTCATGAGCAATTCCGGAAGTGCAGAGCCGGTGAGTGACGTGTACATTCTCAGCTGGATCCTGGCACGGCTTCATCTTCGTCTCCACAGGTTTTCCCCAATAAATGAGTCTCAGAATCTTGGCAGGGACTCCAAGCGTGCACACATGTCTGCTAGGGGTGTCGTGTTGCTGCTGGCTGGGGTAATCCTAATTCAGTGACTCGTCGCCTTAAATTCCACTCGTGTCTTCCGGTGTTATGAAAGCCACGTCAGCGCAGGCAGGAGAGGAGCTGGAGTCCCATTGCCCTCTGACCCCACCTTCCTCTCCCTCTGGCCGCTTTCCCCCTGCAGGGGCAGCTGAGCAGTTGTGACAAAGACTGTGACCTTCAAAGTCTAAGGTATTTATTACGTGGTCCTTTACTGCAATCTTGCCTGCTCCTAGTGTAGAATACAGTCCCTGGGCCCTCTACGCCACTCGGGGGCAGTATAATCTCATTACATGGCCAAGATTCGGGGCACTAATAAAACAAAATTGACTGCAAAACCAAACACACCAGGAATTACAGAAATTAATGTAGTTTTCCTACTTACAAGCTCCTTTATCTAATTTTCAAATATGCACAATTCTATTCTATCTTGGAAACTTCTATGCCAAACACTGCCCCTGCCTCTATCTGCCATTCAGAACGAGTGAGAACAGCTTTGGCCTGTGGTCTCTGTCTCCACAGCATTCATGTATCTCCAAACTCGGGCTTCAGAACACCAGTCGGGGCTGGCGCTGCAGTGTAGCGGGAAAAGCTGCCACTTACAGTGCTGGCATCCCAAATGGGTGCTGGTTCAAGTCCCGGGTGATCCAGCTCCCTGCTAATGCACCTGGGAAAGCATCAGATGGCCCAAGTCCTAGGGCCCTGCACCCATGTGGGAGACCCAGAAGAAGCTCCTGGCCCCTGGCTTCGGATAGGCCCAGCTCTGACCACTGCAGCCATTTGGGGAGTGAACCAGCGGATGGAAGATCTCTCTCTGCTTCTGTTTCTGCCTCTCTGTAACTCTGCCTTTCAAATAATTAAATAAATCTTAAAGAAAAACAACCCACCTGTCCATTGAAATGTTGATCCAGGGTAGCCTATGACCTCCTAATTACATTTTCTTGTATTTTCCAGGAGAGCGCATCCTTGAAGCCGTCTTCACTACGACACTCCACTTCCTTGATCCCCAGCCTTTTCTCTGGCTACTCATGGTGAAAAAGCTCTCTGTTCCTCTATAACCTGTGTTCTCTTCGTCTGCTCTGTCTAGGATGCGTATCGCTCCAGTAGGTGCTGGTCTTGCTTTTGTTTGTGTAAATACTTATTAAACCTACAAAGTTTGGAAATCAGATTGCTGATTGGCAAGGGACATAACCTTGGTTTAGTATGAAATGGGGCCAGAAACTGATGCTAAAGGAACAGGTTTGCTGGAGCACCTGCCAGACGGGCAGGCCAGAGCAAGTACGGGGAGGGGCACAGTCCTCCCCAGCCCCGTGGTCCCACACTTGGTGACCAAACTGGGGGCCAGGCTTGAGTCTAATGTGAGATCCTGCCTTCCGTCTGCCCCACCAAGGAATACCTGCCCCATTCCTTTATTGTGGGTCCATAGCAGCTCTATGGAGAGGAAGAGGGAAGTAGGGAGGGAGGAAGCGAGGGAGGTTGGTTTTGCACTGCTAACTGTAAACACTTCTACTTGCGGCTTATTGTAAGCTACTTGTAGCTGAGAGTTCTGGAAACTTTAAGTGTTTTCCACGCCGAAGGAGTCTGAACTTCATTTGTTTTTCTTGTGAATAATATTCCATTGTATGTAAGCATTACTTTCGGTTGCTTTTTATTTTTATTTTATTTATTTGAAAGACAGAGAGACAGAGTAAAAACTCCTGCCTGCTGGCTCACTTGCCAAATGCCTGCCACAGTGGGGGCTGGGCCACCCTGAAGTCAGGAGCCTGGAACTCAATCCAGGCCTCCCACCATGGGTGGCAGGAACCTAAGGACTTGAGCCATCATCTGCTGCTTCCCATCAGGAAGCCGGAATGGGAAGCAGAGCCAGGACTTGAACCCGGGCACTCTGATCAGAGATGCTGCATTAAACACCAGCTCTGCTTCCTCCTTTTAGCCACTATGAATAAAACCGCTGCAAACATGGCCCCAAGAGTATCTCTTTAAGACCCTGCTTTCAATCCTTTCGCTATATGCCCAGCAATCCTGTGACAGTTCTGTTTTTGAGGAACCATTGTACCATTTTTCCACAGCAGTTGCACCATTTCTCGGAGTTCAGCCGTGTGGCCCTCTGCATGTCCTTGTTGACAGTTATTTGCTGTATGTATGTATGGGGGGGTGTATATGTGCATGTGTGTGTACATATATATATATATAGCAGCCGTCCCAGTAGATGTGAGGTGGAGTCTCTTGTGTGTGATCTGCACTACCCTGACGACCATGTTCAGCGTCCTTTGAGGTCCTGACTGGCCATCATTGCTGGGAAGCTGGAGCCGGGAGCTGGGCCTTGGAGTAGAACCCGGGCATTCGGTTGAGGAGCACGGCATCTTAACTGGCAGACTAAATGCCCACTCCCCCTTTCAATGCTTGATGTCACAAAATTATATCTTCATACACTGCATATCCAGAAACAGAGACGAGTATTTGGTTTCTAAAATTGTGTAGAAAACAAAATATGGAGCAACAAATAACAATTAAAGTAACACTAGCTTTTAGACTAATAATTGTATGTCATATTCAACCTTTTATGGTCGTTTGAACTTCTATGCAAACTATTTAACATTCGAGAGAGAAGGAAGAGGTGTTTTGAAACCACCAGGAAGGAAAAGGAGGAGAGAGCAGAAGACAGAAGGGAAAGAGGAGAGGGGATGAGAAGCTGGTTGGCCCAGCCTCCCTGAGCCCCGCTGTAGGACTGGTTTTCTCCCTGTGCCTTGAACAGAACACTGCCATTAAATTAGCTCATCTGTAGGAGCAGACTTCATTCTTCCGTCTTCAAAGCTGAATGTAGGCTTCCTGTTTTCATAACTGGACCAGACCCAGGAAACGCAGGGGAGCAAGTGGAGTATTTGGAAAGACTTGCAGCCTCTGGCACGGCTAGAAAGCCCTTCACACAGCTTTTCCCCACCCAGAACTGTTCTCTGTGCTGACTGGTCCCGCTGTACTGCCTGCTCTCCATTCAGAGAGAACAATGGTTGCCGTGGGGTGTCTCCAGGAGGGAGGAGCAGGGCTGGCTGATTGAAGACCCGCAGGCTACCTGCTCTAGTCAAGGCCCAGCCCTGCAGTGACTGTTCTATTTTCAGGAAAACCCCTGCCCTACGCAGAGCTTCAAATTGCTTTTTGTGAGTGTGTGACCCGAGAAACAAGACGAAACTACTGCGGTGGACTTACAGCTCCGATTCCAGTGACCTGGCTACTCTGACTGACCTTCTATGTCAGTAGCCCTGGTGGGGATAGGCCACACACAGGCAATGAAAGACTTGTACTCTATCTTCTTTACTTAACTCTCAGGCATAAGTTCTGACAACACTCCTACCATGCCAGCCCAACATGAGCTTGGAAGGAGACGTTGAAGGAAGCAGACAGCATAATGGCTGGGAGGTAGAATCAGCAAAACCCAAGAAGGGCTCTTAATTAATTGATACTGGAGACTTGAGAATCCAGAATAGCACTGGGCCCCGTAGCCACTGCTTTTGTTCCCTTTCTTGGGGACTGTTAGTGGAGAAGCAAAGGGTCCTTGTCTTCGCGCAAGAAGGAATTCAGGCTTGAGACAGAGTAGTGGAAAGCAAATAGCAAGGTTTATTAGGGCAGGGACATCCATAAGAAGGATGGGCACCTCTCCAGACAGGACCTGAGAGAGTGCGCAGTTCACATTTAGGCCGGGTTTTTAAGGGGATGGGTCTTGCCTTCCCGCCTCTGCCTCTTCTCCTTCTCCTCCTGGAACAAAGGACCTTTTGGATGTAAATACGAATAATTCCTTTCTGAGTTTTCCCCCTGAAGTTATCAGACAGGGGAAGCCTGTGATTAGAGGAGGGATGGTTATCTGGTTATCCCAGATAACCCTGGTTATCCCAGGGTAGAAGGGGCAGGACTCCCTGGAAGGTCAGGATCTGGGCAGGTTGTCTGAGTGTTTGAAGTTGTTTGAAGATCCTGGGCTGCACCTGGAAGGTTCTCAGGATGACTTTGAGATGTGGATGCTGGACCTTAGGCCTTTGTCACACACACATAAGCTCATTTCTGACTTCCTTCCTAACAGGGACGACACTCTTTCTGCTTAGATCCCCACTCCGGGAGCGTTTTCTTTCCTCCAGCACGACCCCGTCTACTTCCTTTTCTCCCCTTTCCTAAGAAAGGCACTTGACTTCATTGGATAAGTGAAGGCAGTTTTCATTAACTTCCTGCTGCAACCAACTAGAAAATCACAACACAGCGGAAACCCATTCAGAGTGTAGAGGCAGCCTAGAGTTAATCTAGGTCTTTCCACCGGAGAGGGCAGAATGTAGGGTGACAGTATCAGGATGGTGGGAATCGCAAGGATTCTGGAAGTAGGAACAGAAGGCAAAAAGGCAGGAAAACAGCACCCAGGTCCACCCGAGGGAAAGGTTCTTTGGATCCATGCGCTGCCCACTTTTCTCTGCAGAACTGCGTCCGGGCCCCGGGCTCATGCGCCACTGCGTTTGGAAATGTGTCGTCGCAATCCTGGCCTCAGTACTCCTGAGTGTCTTCCTCCACGAGCAGCTCTGTGACAACGGATCCGAGCTGTTTGGGGTAAGCAACAGAAGCTGATGTTGGAGCCAGTTTCTGCCGAGTTAGTAGGAAAGTGGTGAACAAGTCTGGGTCTTGTCAGTGGGGGTCACTCCAGAATCACTGCAGGTTTTCTTGGAAAAGAGAAGGATGATTTAGAATGAATTTTTATAGATGAGAAGGTTGGGTTAAGAAAAGGCAACTTGCCTCTGCCAGTCTCCCAGCCAAATAGAGAAAAATATAGCAATTTTGCTGTAACTGACAATGGTGATAGTAGGGACGGAGGAAGAAAGGGGGAAACGTCCAGGGGGAACTGGAGGAGCTGTGACATAGGAGAGATCTGAAGCTTGAGAGCTACCATGTGTGGCAGCCAAGAGTCCTCGGGCAGTTGAGATGAAATGGGAGTGATACCGAGACCCCACAGTCTCCTGTCACTCCCTCAGAAGTCCTCTGAGGGCCCCTGCTTTGTGGAAGGAATCACCGGAAACCAGCCGCTGACAGTTTAAAATTCTTAAACCACTTTTCAGGGGCCTGAGAAATATAGACAGGGCAAGGCAGAGGAGAGGTCATGGTAAGTGTGGTCGGGACGGGGCACAGGCGGCTCTTGAAGACCCCACAGCCCGGAAGGGCCAGCAGGTGCTGGGGAGCAGCTGGGCGTGGGCCACCTCCCTCCCCAGGGTCCTCATGTCCCAGTTTCTCACACCAAGTGGAGTCTCCTCCCTCGGTTACAACATCCACAAGTGGCAGGAGCAAACCCCAGCCCCATGGGCTGAGACTGGGACTCCACGTTTGCCCTGGGGCACAGCTTGGGGAGTGGGCCGTGGGCAGAGTGCTGGCCCACGTGCAAGGACTGCAGAGCCCAGGCACCGTGGGAGAGTTCCTGAAGGGCACGGCTGGGAGGGGCCTTCAGCAGGTCCTGCAGAACCTGCACAGCCCAGGGCTGGTGACACTGACCTTGGCCAGCCTGGTGAGGGGAGGCAAATTAGAGGTGGGCGTGGCAGGAGCAGGCCCTGGCTGACTCCGCTGATGTCCAAGGTCTTTCCACGGGCATTCTGTTACCAGAGAAGTAAAGGGTCTTTGTCTTCACACAATAAAGAATTCAGGCGTGAGACAGAGAGTAAGTAAAAAGCAAAATAGCAAGGTTTACTAGGATAGGGACATCCATGAGGACAGATGGGCACCTCTCCAGACAGGACCTGAGAGAGAATGTCCAGTCGCTCAGACTGGGGGAGAGCAAGGTTACATGGCTGAGTGGAGAGAGTACACCTGGGCAGGCCAGGCGGCACATCAGCAGAGAGCAGAGGGCTGAGCGAAGTCCAGTTGAGGCTGGGGATTTTTAAGAAGATGGGTCCTGCCTCCCCCCACCCCCTCCTTCTCATCCTCCCAGACAGAGGACTTGTTGAATGTAAATACGAAAAACTCCTTTCTGAGTTTTTCAGGGGGAGCCTGGCTGGCATCGCCCCGTTAGAGGAGCCTTAGAGGAAGGACGGTTGTTGGGGCAGATACTGGGCTGTACCAGGAAGGTTCTCAGGTAGAAGGGGCGGGGACCCCCTGGAGGATCAGGATCAGGATCAGGACAGGAGGTTTGAAGTACAGATACATGAAGGGTTACTGGGATGACTTTGAGATGCAGATGCTGGACCCCTGTAGATGTCAGTTCCTTAGGCCTTTGTCATACTCACATAAGCTCATTTCTGATTCCCTATCTAACAATTCCACGTGACCCTGGGGGCTCCACCTCCCCTGCTCACGGCCCCTACTTCTGCAGGAAAGCCCATGTCGGGAGAGGCATTAACTGCGCCCTGACACACAGCCACCCTGGGGTCCCCAGCCTGTCCTAGAAGGGGGACCTGTCCCCCAGCTGACTCCAGAAGATCTGGGCATCAACCTCAGCCCTGACCCCTGTCTGTCCTCAAAAGCATGAAAAGACTGTGGTTCGGCAGATGGTTCGGGAGCAATTCAACTCTGAAGTCAAGAACCATCTGGAAGCCTTCAAGAAGATGCAGAAAACCTCCCCTGGGCTCCAGCACGCCAGCTACAAGCTGCTGGCTGGAGCCCCTCCCCAGGAGAAGAGTGAGTAGGCAGGGGAGGGCCAGTCAGGCTGGGAGGAGGCTGGACAGGAATTTCACCAGAAATGGGAAGGTGGGGAGTGGGGGATGAGGAAGGCAGGGCTGGGAGCCAGGGCTGCGCCGTGGGCCCTGGTGCAGGTCAGGGTCCTGAGTGCGTTTCCCTCCTGCCTGCCCACCCCTCAAGTGACCAACAGGAGAATGGCCCCCAGGCCACAGTGACCCTGCAGAGTCACACCATAGTGAAGCTCGCTCGTGGCAGACCCCCGAGGAAGCTGGTGGGAGCCACAGTGTTGCGGGCTAGGTTGGGCCTATGTTAATTTTCAAGACTCTCGCCTTTTACTGGGAGAAGAATTCTGAGGACAGGCACAAACACGGCATGCAGTGTGATAAACTTTATTTACAAAGTGAGAAAAATATACAGGTACATTAGAGCTTTATTTCGGGAGAGTGGGCCAGGGAAGGAGGAATACCATACTCTGCTCTGTTCATCCTGATACCACAAGGAAGACAGCACAAACTTCCATTCTACCTGGCTTTTTTATGAGCATGGAAAAAAGGAAGTGTTTACATGGTACCACCCACTTCCTGGGTAAGAGGAAGTACTTCCCTGGGAGGAATCCCCTGATTGACAGGTAGGTGAACACAGCAACAGAGTGCTAGGGAGGTGTGGCTTCCAGCTAATGAACGTAAATTATCTAAGCTTTGCCGCATAAATGGGAGAAGGCAGCGGGTGGAGGGGAGATGCAGACCTCAGGTTGCAGAGCATGGGCGGCCACGCCCTGGGGTTTCCCTGCACAGCCTGCATCCTCATAGCTGAGGTGACTCAAGGTCAAGGCCAGGCTGGGATGATTGCCACACTAGCAAATGGACCTTTGGCACGTGGCAGCCTTCCCCACACAACCACCTTTCAAAGGATGGGTCAGATCCAAGCGCTCTGACCAGGATGGCCGGCTGAGGGCAAACCGGTGGGCGTGGCGGTGCGGGCGGGACCTGGGAGGGAGCCTGGGGCCCCGTCCCTTCTGTGGTGCTGAAGTCCCGTGTCTCCCCCAGAACTGCTGACCGTGGGCATTTCCTCGATAGAGCATCCTCACGGGAGCCACCTCCTGGACACCTTGCACTCCCTGTTCCAAGCTACCTCCGACCCTGAGCTGGCTCATATCATAGTGCTAGTCCACCTGTCAGAGCCTGACCCCCAGCGGCTCTACAGAGCAGCTGCCAATATCTCAGGCCCCTTTGCACCGCACCTGGAGTCCCGGAGGCTGCTGGTGGTCAGCGGTCTTCTGGGCGACTCCCCTCTCCCGCGACCCCTGCCGCCCAGTCAGTCCTCGCCCTGTGAGGCTCTGCGCTCCCGGCAGAGAGAAGGTCACGCCCTGCTCATGAACTTCGCCAGTGAGCTCTCAGAGTACTTCCTGCTGCTGGAAGACAACACACAGTGCACCCCCAGGTTTGTTTCTGCCATCTACTGGACGCTGGTGGCCTGGAGGGAGCTGCACTGGGTAGTCCTGGAGTTCTCCAGCCTGGGCTCCGGGCAGGTTCTGCGCAGCAGCGACCTCCCTCGCTTCACCTCTTTCTGCCTCCTCTTCCCTGAGGACGCTCCTCTACGCTTGCTGCTAGCAAATTTCCGCTTTCTCTTGGGCCAGAGGGTTCCAATTAGATTTGCTCCCTATCTCTTCTACCGCACGGACGACCTTAATTCCCAGTACACATGTTGTTTAGAGGAAGAGGAAGAAGATGGAGAAGAGTATGAGAATCCCGAGAAACCCAGCAACCCTCCTGCCACGCTCTACAACACCATGATCGCGTTGTCCAGCTCTCACCTCCCCGAGTACGCCTACCTCCCGATCCTAAGCCACTTCCAGACGGAGAACGTCATTCCTGGGGACACCTACACCTTGGTGTTCGATCTTCCTCACAGGGTGGTCCAAATACAGGTGCTGACCGGCCTCGGTGCCCAGGGGCTGTACCACCTGGAACACGGGCAGGTGGAACTGGGCTATGAGCCCGTGCTGGAGGGAATGGGCTGTGCCCACTATGTGCTGCTGGGCCCCCTGGTGAAGGGCAAGTGCAACCAGAAGGTCCTGTACACAGCAGGTCTCATGGGGGCTGTGAGGTGTGTGCGGCTGCTGGTAACAGCCCGACAGCACTTCTCTGTGACCATCAGCCAGATCAATGTCTGGACTAGAGATGAGGAAGGGTAGGGGTAACAAGGCCAGTGTTCGGGGATGGGCTCAGCACTGATGACAGGAAATTAAAGCTTTGAAATTCGTCAGGAGCGCCATTGTCTCCTTCCCGCTGTTCAGTGTCAAGGACCCGGACTCATGAGAGGCAGAAAGAAAACTGAACCCACGACCCCCAGAGCCCCCCCAGCTTTCTCTCCACGCGGACCTGCTGTGCCAGCGTCTTGCCCTCAGGCAGCTACCCTGTTGCAGAGCACCGGGAATGGCCTGAGGCTGAACTGGGATTTGCCTTCCTGTGAAGTCCAGTGCCCCCAGGAGCAAACCTTGCATCTGTCACCAAGAGTTCAAGTCCGGGCTTCCAGCTGTCCGTGAAGTCCTCGGAACCAGATGCAAGTCTTTGTAGAGTTTCTTCTCTACGTTTTCCCAGACAAAGTTCCATAGCTTTTATCCACATGCCTTCCCAAAAGCATAAGTTACTGACCTGGCAGACGTCTCCTCTGAACGGCAGTAAGCAGTATGTTACCCGACAGCATTCCCTTATCTACTCAGCAGCTTCAGCGTAAGAACTGAGAGCGTGCACTACTCCATCCCTGCCTGCATTCGTTCAGAGGTACCCAGTCCTTTGCCCTGTTTAAGGTAGCAGAGATCCTACAATGAACAAAACATGCTTGGCACTAACAAGAGGATAATAACAGCAAACATTTATCTGTCAAAATGATGGTGTTATTTAGAATTTCCTTTATATTTGGCATTTGTAAAATCCACCTATAGAAGTAAAGTACAAGGATATGACACGGGGCAAGCACTCAGCCTAGTGGGTGCGGCACCCAGGTTCCACATGAGCACACCCGGCTTCATTACAGGCCCCAGCTCCTGGCTCAGCTCCTGCTGCGCTGACCCTGGGAAGCAGCCTGATGGCTCCGGGGCTCCAGCACCCGTGGGAGACCTGGTGCGTTTCTGGCTCCAGTTCCAGGTTTTACCCAGCCCCGCCCCGCCCCGCCCCATTCCAAGGCATCTGCAGTGTGAGCCAGTGCGTGCGGGAGTGCGCTCACTCTCTCTTTCTCTATTTACATACATCTGTCTGCCTCTCAAACATAAATAACATCTTTTTTAAAAGAACGTGATGTTGTGAAATACACGTTTGATCTTTGTCCCAGTCCTCTGACATACACCTGCTAAAATCCTACCAAGTGATGTGTCTTGTTTGTGTGCTAGTGAGATGTCAGGTGACTGGCAGCCCCTCAGCAGCTTCAAGAAGGGGGCTGGCCACAGGAAAGACCAAGGCATGGTTGGTTAGGATTTCGGACTTCTCAGCCCCACCCCCAATCTCCAGGGAGGATAGAGGTGCTGCAGGTTAAGTTGATCACCAAGGGCCCATGACTTAATCAATCAGGCCTCTGTAGGAAAGCTTCCACGGTAACCTGAGAGGACAGGACTTGGAGAACTTCCAGATGGCTAAGGATGCGCTGTGATCCAGACAGACCGAGACCCTGTGTGAGACACCCAGGCCTCAGGAGGGCCCTTGGCTTCTGCTAGAGATAAAAACCAGTCATGCGTCAAGAAAGTGACAATATTAGCAGAGGAGCCTGGAGTCCTGGTTTCTCCAAAAGAGAATTTCAGGGGCTGGCGCTGTGGCATAGTAGGCTAAGCAACTGCCTGTGGCACCAGCATCCCATATGGGCACCAGTTCAAGTCCCAGCTGCTCCACTTCTAACCCAGCTCTCTGCTATGGCCTGGGAAAGCAGTGGAAGATGGCCCAAGTCCTTGGGCCCCTGCACTCGCGTGGGAGACCCGGAAGAAGTCCTGGCTCCAGACTTCAGATCAGCCCAGCTCTGGCCGTTGCGGCCATTTGGGGAGTGCACCAGCGGATGGAAAACCTCTCTGTCTGTCTCTCCCTCCCTCTGTAACTCTACCTCTCAAATAAATAAATAAATAAATAAGAAGAGAATTTCAGACCTGAGACAGAGTAGCAGTAAGCAAGCAGGCAAACTTTAATGAGCCCATGAATCCCCTAGGTGGGCTGGGCGACTTCAGAAGAGTCCCAGAGAGCGTCCAGTCTACATTTAGGCCGGGGCATATGGGCATGGGGCCCACTTCCCCCCACCATTCTCCTTCCCCCTCCCTCTTCTTCTGGATAGTGCTGGACAAAGGGATTTCTGGGTATGAAATTCCTCCAAGGTTTTATTATCCAGTGTTATCAGACTGGGTAATTCTCCTGGCACTGGGAGGGAAGATTCCTGGAGGGGTGTTTCCTTTGGGGGAAGGCATGGACCACCTACAAAAGTTATGGGGACGTGAGCAGGATTTTGTGTTTTCAAGATTTATGGATTTGAAAGGCAGAGTTACAGAGAAAGAGGAGAGCTAAAGAAGAGATCTTTTTTCTGCTGGTTCACTCCCCAAATGACCGAATGGGCAGGGCTGAAGCCAGGCTCCAGGCTGAAGCCAGGAGCCAAGAACTTCCCCCAGATCTCCCAGGTCCCCACGTGTTGTTCAGATTCTACATATATGGGGTCCCGGAAATATATGTGAATATTTGGGCAAAATGTTCATCTTTCTTCTGGGAAAGCAGTGGTGACTTCCAGGAATGAGAGAGCCAACTCTTTTCTCTCTGTGTGGTCACTTCCACAGGTACTCAGGGCCATTCAGAATGTCATGGTGCCAGGTAGAGAGACTTGTATTGTGCTAACGCATCATAATGAGCACTTTTTTAAAAAGATTTATGTATTTACATGAGAGGTGAAGTTACAGACAAGAGAGGGAGAGAGAAAGAGAAAGGTCTTCCATCCTCTGGTTCACTCCTCGAATTGCTGCAACATCTAGAGCTGGGCCAATCCGAAGCCAGGAGCTGGGAGTACCTGGGCCATCTTCTACTGCTTTCCCAGGCTATAGCAGAGAGCTGGATCAGAGGAGGAGCAGCTGGGACATGAACCGGCGCTGATATGGGATGCCAACGCTGCAGGCGGATGCCCAACGGACTATGCCACAGTGCCGGCCACTAGAGCTGGGGTTTGTCATGTCCTTGGAGGGCGGGCCCATCCGGAAACAGGGAGGAAGCACCCAGCCCTTCCCACCTGCCTGGCCTACGCATCTCTTCATCTGTATCCTTTGTGAGATCCCTGATAATAAATGGTAAACAGGGGCCAGAGTTGTGGCACAGCAGGGTAAGCCCCTGCCTGAGGCACTGCCATTCTCTGTCAGAGCACGGGTTCAAGTCCTGGCCACTCCGCCTCCCATCCGGCGAGCTCACCTACCACTGCTCTGTTTCACGTGTGAAACTGTTTTCCTACAGAGAGACAAGGACCTCTGTTCCAGCTGTCTCCTGTAACAGACCTAAGAGCCCGAGGGGGCAGGGCTGGGACGACTCCCCGGAGGTGTCACAAGGGGCAGAGATGTCCCCAGGGGAGGGCTGGGACCCACCTCCCAGGTTACTGGACTTGGGCAAGACTTATAATGTGTTGACACTGGACTGCTTCCAAGCCTTGCTTCTACATTTCTCCCCTCACTCAACCCCACACACTTCCCGCTTTATTCTGTCCACCTGTGCTAGTGCCGCCCTTCCAGCCTACCAGCTTTCGGCCAACCATTTAGAAACACAGGTGACACCACCTGGGGCTCCCGACTGGCATCAGAGGCGGGGGCAGCCTGCGGGGAATCTCTGCTGTGGACCATGTGCAGTGTGTCCCGTCTGGAGCACGTCGCCTGCAGAGAGAGAGCACAGTTTTGTTTGACAGAAAGAGACAGCATCTGTAAATGGTTAATCCCAGCTTTACTCAGGGAGAGTGAGTGGCAAGCCCAGCATCTTTCAGCGATCCTGGGAAATGTTCCAAAGGTGGCAAATTCTAGTCAGAACGCCCAGATCGCACAGCAAGCTCCTGGGACTTGGCTGGAAAAGGCGGGCTTGGGTGAGGCGGTGGGAGGGGGTGTCCGCCGGCTGGGGAGCAGAATACTGCTAAAACAGCGAGACAGACGTCAGCCTGTGTGCCAAAGGGGGGCCAAAGAAAATGGGATGTTTTAAAGAAAACAGGGGCAGACCCTGTAGTACAGTAGATTAAACCTCCGCCTGCGGCGCAGGCATCCCTTATGGGCGCAGGTTTTAGTCCCGGCTGCTCCTCTTCTGATCCAGCTCTCTGCTGTGGCCTGGGAAAGCAGTGGAAGATGGCCCAAGTGCTTGGGCCCCTGCACCCATGTGGGAGATCTGGAAGAAGCTCCTGGCTCCTGGCTTCGGGTCAGCACAACCCTGGCCATTACAGCCATTTGGGGAGTGAACCAGCAGATGGAAGACCTCTCTCTCTCTCTCTCTCTCTAACTCTACCTCTCAAATAAATAAATAAATATTTTTAAAGAACAAAGAAATAAATTTCTGCGCAATGGAACGCGGACACAAGTCCTGAAAGCAGGACTCAGCCTCCGGTCTGTCTCCCCTGGCCCATGTGTCCCTGCCTGTTCTTTATCAAAAGGAGCTCAGTGACTCAGGGAGGAGGGAGTCCTAGTCCAACAAGGTCAGAATTACGGGGCTGACGGAGTCACTTGCTTCTCCAATACATAGGAACCCTGATGGCCAGTGTTGTCCCAAGGGGTTTGCTTAGTGGAATTCCATATCCCAGAATCCTCCCACCCAGACTTTCCCAGAACAGGGAGGAGTGGAGAAGAAACAGGGAACCCGTTCTCACGTCCATAAAAACTCTGTCTTGCCAGTGCTGTGGTGTAGTGGGCTAAGCCTCCTGTGGCACCAGCATCCCTTATGGGCGCCGGTTCAAGTCCCAGCTGCTACACTTCCAATCCAGCTCTCTGCTATGGCCTGGGAAAGCAGCACAAGATGGCCCAAGTGCCTGGGACCCTGCACCCACGTGGGAGACCCAGAAGAAGCTCCTGGCTCCTGGCTTCGGATCGGTTCAACACCGGCCATTGTGACCATCTGGGGAGTGAACCAGCGGATGGAAAACCTTTCTGTCTCTCCCTCTGTCTATAACTCTACCTCTCAAATAAATAAATAAAATCTTTAAAAAATAAAAAAGAGGGCTGGTGCCACGGCTCACTAGGCTAATCCTCCGCCTTGCGGCGCCGGCACACCGGGTTCTAGTCCCAGTCAGGGCGCCGGATTCTGTCCCGGTTGCCCCTCTTCCAGGCCAGCTCTCTGCTGTGGCCAGGGAGTGCAGTGGAGGATGGCCCAGGTGCTTGGGCCCTGCACCCCATGGGAGACCAGGAGAAGCACCTGGCTCCTGCCTTCGGATCAGCGCGGTGCACTGTTGGGTGAACCAACGGCAAAGGAAGACCTTTCTCTCTGTCTGTCTCTCTGTCACTGTCCACTCTGCCTGCCAAAAAATAAATAAATAAATAAATAAAAAAACAAAATCTAAGCGCAGACTGGACTCTCAGTCCTTTGCGGAGACGCCGCCTGCTCTATCAGCGGCAGGAGTTGCTGTCCCTTCACTCTTTCCAGTGAGTTATGCTGAAACCACCTTCTCATTACCACTCCCCGGCCACAGTCTTAGTTGTCAACAGAGCGAGTGCCCGGGTTCGAATCATTGGTTACAGTACCGTTGGCTACAAATTCCTTTGGAGACAGGGAGGGTCTGAAAAAGAAGCTACTTTTTTTGAAGAATTATTTCTTTGAAAGGCAGAAATACACACACACACACACACACACACACAGATTGACAGAGAGAGAGAGAGAGAGAGAGAGAGAGAGAGAGAGAGAATCTTCCATCTGCTGCTTCACTCTCCAAATGGCCACAACAGCCAGGTCTAGACCTGGCTGATACCAGGACCCAGGAGCTCCATGCAGGTCTCCCACATGGGTGCCGGGGCCCAAGCCCTTGGGCCATCTTCGCTGCCTTCCCAGGTGTATTCGCAGGGAGCCGGATCGGAAGTGGAGCAGCGAGACAGCCAGTGCTCTGGTGCTCTGACGCAGGAGGCTGGCGTCACAGGCGGCAGTTTAATGCCTGCACCACAACACCAGACCCTGAAAATGGGCTATTGTGCAGAAAAAGAGCAAAGGGTTGCTCATGGTTGTTCCAGGGGATGAAGACAAAATAGACCCTTTGTTCACAGCACCAGGTCCAATTGACCTGACAGATAAACTATTTACTCTGTCCTAGCCTCCTGATAAACCCAGCAGATCTCTCTCTGAAGATTAACCGAAAGTCAGAGTTACAGAGAGAGAGAGAGAGAGAGAGAGAGAGAGATCCTCCACCTGCTGGTTCACTCCCTGGATGGCCACAAGAGCCAGGACTGGGCCAGGCTGAAGCCAGCAGCCAGGAGCTTCATCTGGGCCATCTTCCGCTGCTTTCCCAGGTGCATTAGCAGGGAGCAGCTGGGACTTGAACGGGCGCCCATATAGAAGGCCAGCATTGCAGGCAGTGTCTTTTACCCACTACACCACAACGTCGGCCCGGGTGTTCTCTTGAATGCCTTGGCCTCGTGGGCTTCTTGCGGACAGTTTGTTCTCAGTGCACTATAATGAGGATGGTAATGCCGAGAAGTCACATCAAAACCGATGGTGTGGGTGCTGTCACTGTCATCTCACTTTACAAATGTTCCACTTCCACATCTCTTATTTGTCCATCAGACTGGAAACTGAAATCAAAATCATGTTGGAGCTCGTGCTGCTAAGAAAGCTGAAAATGTCCATTTGGTTGGCTGGTCTCTGCAGCGTGCAGAGCATGTTAGGAAGAGGTTGAAGGGGCCGGCACCGTGCGAGGCAGGTTAAGCCTCCAGCTACGATGCCAGCATCCTGTGTGCGTGCCGGTTCGCATCCTGGCTGCTCTTCTTCCAATCCAGCTCCCTGCTAATGTGCCTGGGAAAGCAGCAGAGGGTGGCCCAGGTTGTTGGGCACCCATGTGGGAGACCTGGAATAAGCTCAGGCTCCTAGCTTCAGGCTGGCCCAGCCCTGACTGTGTAGCCATTTGGAAATGGAAGACAGACTCCCTCTCCCTCTCCCTCTCCCTCTCCCTCTCCCTCTCCCTCTCCCTCTCCCTCTCCCTCTCCCTCTCCCTCTCCTTCTCCTTCTCCCTCTCCCTCTCTCTCCTCATCTCTCTGTAACTCTGCCTTTTGGAAGAATAAAATAATGAATAACTCTTTAAAAAAAGGAAGAAAGAGGTTGAAATGGATGGGGAGCCAGCAAACCCATGATGTTTGCCAAGTAACGTGAATGCTGGGATTTATGGCTTCCTTCCTTTCTTCAAGTAACCCCCACCTTGGGATAGCGTGAAGGTTCTCCCCCCACCACCTGGCCCACCCCTCAGCCCCAGTGAGGCCAACGATTGTCAGGAGGATGCGCCCTGGAGGCGGGCAGCAACTTTAATTCTCCCGGATTTGGGGAGGCACCTGTCCGAAAGCTTGGCGCCTGTCTTCTCCAGCCTGGTACAGGAGGGAAGATCCCCACGTGCACAGCGGCACCTACCATCGCGTCCCACCTCTAGGCCCCTCTGGGAGTTGTTTTCACTTGGAAAACACCTCTGTCGTGAACGCCTACGCTACCTACCACAGTCGCCTAAGGGAGGCGCGGTTCTCCAATGTTATGCTCCAGACCAGGATACCCCACTTACTCTCCACAGCTCAGTAACGCGATGGAGGGTAAAGGGTGGGGACTGACTCCGCCGGCTGGAGTGTGAGCTCCGTCGTGCACGCCAGGACCTCCATCTGTGACCCAGGAAGCGCAGGGCTTCCTCCTAAGCTCACTCCCTCACCCAGCGCCACACCAAGTGTTCCCACGGGACTTTACAGCCAGAACGCGTCTCTCCCATCCTTTTTCTCTGCATCTACTTCCCATCCTTCAAGTAGTCCAAGGCTTCCTATAGCTCTGCTTCCAGAGGAGTACATACAGGCTGACATAAATAGGGGAAATTAAATTCTGTGCCATATACTGCCTGCAGACACATCTATGAACAGTCCTTGACTTAACAACGGTTCGGTCCCAATTTGTCAAATTACAGTGGCTTTGCCGTGGCAGGGAGCCAGGGAGGGCCGAGGGGCCAAGGGCTACCAACACCCAAGCCATGCGTGCTGCTAGGCCCTGTCACCCTTGGGCCGCTCAGCAAGTGGCACACCTGCTCCTCACCGTGCAGCTCCGTCTCATGGACCCCAGGCCCCAACACGGTGACACCTTCCTGGGGCTCACCGCCTGCACTGCAGCCCCACCTTTCATCCTGGAAAAGGGGACCCAGCCCGGGTGGCAGCAATGCTCTCTCTCGAGGTCACCTGCACTCACACCTGAGTGTGTGCTATCATTTTTCCTTTTAATAAATTCTGCTCTTCTATTTATTTCCTTATTTTTAAAGATTTACTTACTTGACAGGCAGAGTTACAGAAAGAGAGTGGGAGAGACCTTTCATTTCCTGGTTTACTCCCCAAATGGCCACAATGGCCATGGCTGGGCCAGGCAGAAGCCAAGGAGCCAGGATCAGAAACAGAGTAGCCAGGACTCCAACTGGCACCTGATACGGGATGCCGGCATCACAAGCAGTGACTTAACCTGCTGTGCCACAGCACCGGCCCTGGAGGACCTTCTTCACAGTGGACACTGCAGGACTGGGCTTATAATGATATTTTTCAAAAGGTGCATTTATTTATTTGAAACTCCGAGTTACAGAGAAGGAGGGAGAGACAAAGGGAAAATCTGCTGGTTTACTCCTCAAATGGCTACAACAACCAGGGCTGCCAGCATTTTTCCTTAGATAGTGACGAGTGTGTTACTCAGAGCAGTGAGAGGGTGGCAGGAGGAGAGTGAGCGTGGGGAAGGCAGACGTAGAACATCAATTATTAAGGAAAATAAGGATGACGAGATAGAGAGGCGTGGTGGAGATCCATAGGAGAAAGAACAGCATGTGTGGGATAACACGGAACCCGGAAGCCGCCCATGGACGCTGCACCTGCCCACGGACGTGGCACCTGCCCACGGACATTGCACCTGCCCACAGACATTGCACCTGCCCACAGACATTGCACCTGCCCACGGACGCTGGCCTGTTTCCTGGACCCTGAGAAATCGCCACACCTGTGAGCCCTGTTGCTCACGTGACGCAGGGCAGCAGCTCTGTCAGCAAGAGGTCGGGCGCCACTTTCTGTTCGGTTTGGCAGTCAGATCCCAAGTGGTCCTTCTCATTTTGCATCATGATGTTCACCAGGTGTTCGCAAGAAGTGATTTCTGGCTGCTGGGATTCTGAGTCATCTTTACTGTTTGTTCTTGTACGGTTAATATTGAACATGCAACCTGCTTCTCTCTGGGAAAAGCACCAAGGAGGCTATTTTTATTTGGTGAATAATGTGGCCCGGTTATGGTCCCCCTCCCTGGGCCTGGGCCAGAACCCCGGGCAGCTGCCAGCACAGCCCCTGCCCTCAGCAGGGCGCTGGTGCCTGGTGCGGGGCAAGCGGGGTAAGCAGCGCCCATTCAGGGAGCACAATGGTGACCGGGGCTGTCCTGTGACAGCAGCGGCCACCTGGTCCCACCTCTAGGGAGGCACAGTCTGCTGCCGCCCCAGCTCCCAGTCAGTGCGTTTTCTTCTTTACGACTTTGCAGGAAACTGAACACTCAAGTGGTGTGGAGCTCAGCTCCCGTGCACACAGGAAGGCCGTCTCGGGTAGAACCACAGCTCAGCCATGGTGAGGATTTCCACCTGTCACGGTTGGAGCTTTATTTACTTTTTTTTTTTTTTTTTTAAGATTTGTTTATTTGAAAGGCAGAATGACAGAGGGAGAGAGAGAGAGAGAGAGCGAGAGCGAGAGCGAGTGTTTCCATCTGCTGGTTCACACCCCAAATGGCCACAATGACCTGGGCTGAGCCAGGCTGGAGCCAGGAACCAGGAACTCCATCCCGGTCTCCCACGTGGGTGGCAGGGCCCGAGCACTTGGCCCGTCTTCCCCTGCCTTCCCAGGTGCATTAGCAGGGGAGTGCATTGGAACCAGAGCAGCTGGGACTTGAACTGAAGCTTGGATACGGGATGCTGGCATGCCAGGTGGTATCACTGCATCAATCTCTGTGGTTGGAACTTAAAAAAAAAAATAGACTGACTTCCTGCCCCTCAGAAGCCCTGGGGGACTGGAGGGCTCCTGTGTTCAAGGGAGATTGCCTCTCGCACTCCTCACTTGCTCACCACCAGCCTGAGATCCTTAGTCTGCGTCTCCAATGAGTATCCACCTCTAGGTCTTCATCATGGCAGCCAGGACTGATGAGGCCACAGCCAACCATGGCTCCAGACTTCAGGTCCCGGGGGCGAGAGTGCCCCTTGCAGAACTTAACGTTGCCCCCAAAGCCTTGACCAAGAAACTAGACGTGCTGGGTGGGGCCAGACTCTAGAATCAGGAAGAAGACCCGTGGGGAAGCCATGGCCACCACACTTGAACCTGGAGCAAAAGCTGGCTTGAGCTCAGGTTCTCGTGTACGCAAGGGCCCACTAGCTTATCATCCTGCAGGGGTGGCCTTTTTGGGTGACTTGAATTGGGTTCTTTTTCTGTACTATCATTGGACGGCAACTTTTCTCAACAGCGTATGGATTGCAGGTGTCTGAGTGCCCACCCGAGGTTAGAGAGTGAGAACCCGCCCTGCACGCCCCCAGCCCGGCACCATGAAAGCTCTCCTGTGGAGTCTCACTCTGGCCACAGCACTGGTGTTCCCGGTCGTGTACTTCATTAAAGAAAACCCCTTGGATGCTACCAGCTTCCTGTCCTGGGTGAGTAATGTGGGTGGGGCGAAGCTGAAATTCCTGGACCAAAAATGAAAAGGAAGACGTATGTATGTAAGCTTACTCTAATGTGGGATTGTCCCAAGTACTAGAGACATCCCCAGAGGAAAGTGTGAGGGATCTGTGTACCATTTTCTCCCTGATGAAGACAGAAAGGGAAGCTGACACTCAGGATGGCAGGGAACCAGGGCTGGAAAGAATTAACACTTATTTAAGGCTTAAGCAGAATCGTCCCTTTTCTTTATTCCATTTCTTTTTCTTTTTCTTTTTTTAAAAGATTTATTTATTTGAAAAGTAGAGAGTTACAGAGAGGCAGAGAGAGAGAGGGAGAGGGAGAGGGAGAGGGAGAGAGAGAGAGGTCTTCCATCCTCTGGTTCACTCCCCAGTTGGCCGCAATGGCTGGAGCTGGGCAGATCCAAAGCCAGGAGCCAGGAGTTTCTTCTGGGTCTCCCACATGGGTGCAGGGGCCCAAGCATGAGGGCCATCTTCCACTGCTTTCCCAGGCCATCGCAGAGAGCTGGAACAGAAGTGGAGCAGCTGGGACTCAAACCAGCACCCTTACGGGATGTGGGCACTTCAGGCGGCGGCTTTACCCACTAAACCACAGCTCCGGCCCCCTTTTCTATTTCTTTCTGAGTCAGAGAGGCACAGGCAGGCAGACAGAGGTCCCACCCCCTGGTCCATTTCCCCCAACACCTGCAATAGCCGGGGATAGGCCCGCCTGAAGCTGGGAGCCAGGAAGTCGGGCCAGGCCTCCCACACGGGTGGCAGGGCTCCAGCGACTTGAGCCTCCCGGGCTGTGCAACTGCGTGACACTGTCATCAGGAACAGAGCGGGCACTCACACGCAGGGACTCCGTTTCGGGGAGCAGGCGCTCCAGGCAAGGCCTTGGCTGCTTCACCACACACTCACGCCGACTTCTCCCCTGTCTTGCAGCAGCTGCTGAGGTAGCCATTTTTCTTCATTTTCTAATCTTTATATCTGAAAATTTCCCTTGGCTTTCAAAGTTATATATTTTCTTCCATTTTTCGCCTGGGTCCTGACCCTCGGAGTAGCCGACTCACTTTCCCAGCCAAGTGGAATCCTGGGTATCAGAGAAGACGTCAGAGGAGAGGGCTGGTGCTCAGTGGGAAGTGTTGCCTGGCCCCTGCGTCTCACACCTAACACAGGCCGTGCCCTGGATGGGATTAGGTGACCCACGTCACGTGGGACTGGAATGGTGGGGATAGTGAGGGGTGACCATGACGTGCTTTCATTCCCTGCATAGGACCCGGGAAAACCAGAGAAACCCCAACCCCTGCTCCCCGACCCGTAGCCCGCACCAGAGCCCCTCGGGAGAACTCGCTCAGTGGACAAGGAAGGAACTTGAACTAAACCTGAGCCCCACCCTGTGTCCTGGAGACTGTAGCATTCTGTTATGCTACGGGGGACCCTCAGCCACTACTCCCGGAGAGAGGGACCCCTGGAGCTGACGCAGGCCTCTCCTTCAGGAGGAAAAGAAGGCGGTCGCTTGGCAAAGGGTCCGCATGCAGGTCAATCCTGGCCGAAAATCGCACCTGGAAGCCTTCAAAGCTATGCAGAGGAGCTCGGAACCCATCAGACACGTGAAGTCCCGTGTCTTGCTGGGAGCGCTTCCCGTGGAAAAAAGTGAGTGCTCACGAGGGAAGGGAGCGGATGCTGGGGAGACACAGGGACGGAGGATCCGACCTAAGGAACTGACACTCCCTCCCTCCTACCGAGGAACCAGGAAGGCAGCAGGGAGAGCGCAGGACAAGGTCTGGGAGGGGAAGGGAGGTGGGGGGGGCAGCATGGAGTCTTGAGGGGTGGTCTCCTTGGGCTTTGAGACTCTAGGTGTGGTCCACTGACAATGGAGGTGGCAGCAACTAGGAGCTTCTAGAAATGCAAGATCCCAGGCTACCCCAGACCTACCCAGAATCTCCGTTTTAAAGAATATATTTATTTATTTACTTGAAAGTCAGAGGTAAGGGGTGGGTGGAGATCTTCTGTCTGCTGGTTCGCTCCCCAGATGGCTACAATAGTGGGGCTGTGCTAGGCTAAAGCCAGGAACCAGAAGCTTTAATCTGGTCTCTCACGAGGGTGCAGGGACTGTAACACTTGGGGCATCCTCCTCTGCTTTCCCAGGTGCATTAGCAGGGAGTCGGATCGGAAGTGGAGCAGCCAGGACTCAAACTGGTGCCCATAAGGGAGGCAGCTGCTTTACCCGCTATGCCACAGCAGGAAGCTGGTTTGGAAACTGAATAGCTCAGATTTGAACCAGCACTCTGAGGGACGTGGGCGTCCCAAGCAGCAGCTTAACCCACTGTGCCACAGCACCCATGCAATGAGTTTATTTTTTTGAAACCATTTTGTTCCATGAACTTTTTAAATGTTCCTGTGACCATTCCATATGATTTGAGCTACTAACTTATTGTATATGTTGTTAAACTAAATCTCTCCTTCTCCCGCTTATTTTTGTATTCTTTCAAATTTTTTAAAGATTTATTTATTTATTTGAAAAGCAGAGTTACATAGAAGCACAGACAAGGACAGAGGGAGAGAGAGAGAAGTCTTCCATCTGCTGGTTCACTCCCCAACTGGCCACAATGGCCGGAGCTGTGCCGATCTGAAGCCAGGGCTTAGGAGCTTCTTCTGGGTCTCCCATGTGGGTGCAGGGACCCAAGGACTTGGGCCATCTTCTACTGCTTTCCCAGGCCATAGCAGAGAGCTGGATCAGAAGTGGAGCAGCCAGGACTCTTACCAGTGGCTATATGGGATGCTGGCATTGCAGGCAGTGGCTTTACCCACTAAGCCACAGCGCCAGCCTCTCTTTCAAATTTTAATTGTTAATTCTTTATCTTTTCTCTTCCAGATGAATGTTTTAAAAGATTTATTTTATTTATTTGAAAGGCAGAGTGGCAGTGAGACAGAGAGAGATCTTCCATCCACTGGTTTACTCTGCAAAAGGCCACAATGGACAGGGCAGGTCTAGGCAAAAGCCAGGAGCCCAGAACTCCATCTGGGTTTCCCATGTGGGCAGCAGGCTCCCCAAAACTTGGACCATCTTCCACTGCCCCCCCAGATGAATTATCATTTTTAAATTATTTATTTATTTATTTGAAAAGCAGTGTGACAGAGAGGGAGATATCTTTCATCCACTGGTTCCCTTCTCAAATGCCCGTAACCACTGGGGCTGGGCAACACCAAAGACAGGAGCCAGGAACTCCAGCTGGGCCTCCCACGTGGGTGGCAGGAAGCCAAGTACTTGGGCCATGATGCACTGCTCGAAGGTGCATTAGCAGGAAGCTGTATAGAAGTGTGGAGTATCGGGACTCAAAGAGGCACCCTGACATGGGACACAGGGTCCCAAACAGCAGCTTAACCTCCTTTGCCACAACACCTGCCCCCGGTGCTGTCTCCCAGTGAACGCACTGGAAACTAGACTTTCTCTCCTAATGCCCACTAGAACAGTGTCTCACGGGCTCTGGTCTATGGTGGTCTTTTCCCCGTTCACTTCCAAGTAGCTGCTAGTTTCCATTCTGATATCCTCTTTAATCCAAGAGGGGTTTGGAGCTGTGATTTTCCATTTCCAGAGGGATGCCTTTGGTTAGGCATTAGTTACATTGCTCCATCATCAAAGGATAGAGTCTAGAAGATGGCCATCTCAGGACAATTAAAATTGAAGTCTTCACGGTCTAATGTATGATCCGCATGTTCTATGGATATTTGAAAGGAATGTGCATTCTCTGATGAGTGTTAAACACACACACACACACACACACACACAGAGTTAAGAACGAGTTTCTTCGTGTCTTGTTCAAGACTGTTTATGCTTACCTAAACTGATTTCTGAGACAGGTTAAATGTCTCCTAGTGTGGTCATGAACCTTATGTACTTCCACTCGCATCCCTAGAGTTCCATTTCATTTATGGCTTTGAAATAGGTGAATTCTATCTGCCAACACTTATGCTTTTTTAAAAGTCTTTTTTTTTTATTGCTAACTTCAGCACCTGTGTGTCCTCTGTGTGTGCTTTCACGGGACTTACAGAGCTAGATTTCACTTACCTGCTAAGGGTGCTCTTCTTCCCAGCTGGCCTTGGACTAATTCAGAGACTCCCAGGGGCTGAGGAGGGGTTGACTGAACCCCCGCCTCCTGCTTCCTTCACCTCCAGGTGGACTGGAGAATGCAGCTTGCACCCCACAACACAACCCGCTTCCCCGTACATCACTCCACACCTGTTCCCACGGCGCCAGCTCCCGAGTCCAAAGAAAAGAATTTGCAGCTAAAGAAACAGGGCTTGGGCCGGCGCCGCGGCTCACTAGGCTAATCCTCTGCCTTGCAGCGCCGGTACACCGGGTTCTAGTCCCGGTTGGGGCGCCGGATTCTGTCCTGGTTGCCCCTCTTCCAGGCCAGCCCTCTGCTGTGGCCAGGGAGTGCAGTGGAGGATGGCCCAGGTGCTTGGGCCCTGCACCCCATGGGAGATCAGGAAAAGCACCTGGCTCCTGGCTCCTGCCATCGGATCAGCACGGTGCGCCGGCCACAGCGCACTGGCCGCGGCGGCCATTGGAGGGTGAACCAACGGCAAAAGGAAGACCTTTCTCTCTGTCTCTCTCTCTCTCACTGTCCACTCTGCCTGTCAAAAAAAAAAAAAAAAAGAAAAAAAAAGAAAAAAGAAACAGGGCTGTCAGAAAGGCTTACACATTCAGATGAAGAGGAGGAAAATGTTTGCCTCTCACTCCAGTGAGTGCAAAAGTCAGAGGTGCTGGGAATGAGGCTGGGTGTGCCTGTCACCCAGCCCTGAAAGAAAATGCGCTCCAGGGGGCGTCAGACTTGCCCCTCCCTCAGCAGTCAGGGAGAGGGATTCAGGAGTGAGAGATTCAGATTTCCGCAAGGGCGGATGGACAGTCCCGTCTTGGGAAGGCATATTCAGAGCAGCAGAGCATGGCCCAAGTGCTTGGCCCCTGCCACCCACGGGAGAGACCCCGACGAAGCCCCCGGCTCCAGCCTGGCCCAGCCTCAGCTGTTGTGGCCATCTGGGGAGTGAACCAGTGGATGCAAGATCTCTGTGTGTGTGTGTGTGTCTGTAACTCTGACTTTCAAATAAAAGTAAACAGATATTTTTATAAAGAACAAAAAAAAAGTGCACTCAGGTCCCTGCCTTCCCAGGATCTGCACCCGCAGGAGTCTGGTGTCGGAGCCGGAGCTGGCTGTCAAGCCCAGGCACCCAACATGGGACACGGGCGTTCCCACTGGCCTCCCAACCGCTGGGCCAGACGCTCGCCCCAAGGTGTTGTCCTTATTTATGTACAACGTGTCTTACATTTAGCCACTTGCTTCTTGGAGTAAGATCCTGAGCTCCTGTCCCTTTAAAAATATTCACTTATTATGTATTTATGTATGTATGTGAAAGGAAGAGAGAGAGAGAGAGGGAGAGAGAGAGAGAGAGAGAATCTTCCATCGGCTGGTTCACTCCTCTGGATCGAGTCACCTGTTCCTGCCTTCAGTGGTGTGACCATCTACCCCCACCCCCACCAGTAGATGGAAGTGCCCCCCCAAATAAATAAATATTTTAAAAAGAATAAAATTTCAATGGTTTGAAACATGTAAAATCCATGAGTTCACAAGGATTAGAAAAAACTGACAAATTCTGTCACCATTTGAGAACGTTAGGGCACCAACCCATTATTCTGAAAGCTGATACAGGGGGCAACCAAGCATTTCTCTGCTGTGCTGTGGGAACCGGGGAGTCCTCTCTTCACAGGAGCATTCTGGACAATAAATGAAGACACGTTGGCTTTGAATAATGCCTTCCTGGGGCAGGCCTGTGGCACAGCAGGCTACAGAGGAGTGCCAGTTCCAGCTCTGCTCCGCTTCTGATCCACCTTCCTGCTAAAAAGCCTAAGAAGGCAGCAGGTGATGGCCCTAGTACTCGGGCCCCTGCCACCCATGTGCGAGACCTGGATGGAGTTCCTGGCTCCTGACTTCAGCCTGGCCCAGCACTGGCTGATGTGGCAAACTGGGGAGTGAACCACTGGATGGAAGATCTCTCTCTCTCTCTCTCTCTCTCTCTATCATAGCATCTCTCCTTCTCTGCCTATAACTCTGATTTTCAAAATAAATAAATAAATCTTTAAAAACAAATGCTTAGGCCTCAGCCTGAGGATGGATGCTGCCACCCTCAGCCCCGTGGTGCTCCCCAGCCCAGTGGCTCTGGAAATCCTTCTAGAAGGAATCATATCCCAGGCAGGCATCCCAGGGCCCAACTGCTCCTCTTTGTCTTTGGTGGCTCTGAGCTTGGAATGGCCCACAGAGTTCTGTAGGAAGCTGCACCTTTGCACTGTGTCTTTGGTGTAGGGAGTCCCTGCTCAAACGTCCCCATGGACCCTGTCCCAGGGACTCATAATACGGCCCCGTAGTCACTGCTCGGGGGCAACCGCAATGTAACCCTACAGAGGCGCAGGCGGAGCTGGCCCACGGAAAGACCCTACAGTGTCTCAAGCTCACCCACAGCAGGGGTCGCCTCGTTTCTCCGAGCTGACAAAGCCTCTCCCTTCTCCCCTCCCCTAGAGCTGCTGACCATAGGGATCTCCTTGGGGCGCCGGCCCCGCGGCAGCGCCCTCGTCCACACCCTGCAGCGGCTCTTCCTGGCTTCCTCCCCGGCCGAGCAGAGGTGCTTCACGGTGGTGGTGCAGCTGGCAGACCCAGACCCCAAGTGGCAGGATCAAACGCTCTCCAGCCTCTCAGCCCTCTTCCAGCCGCACGTGCTGGCCGGGCGGCTCCTGGTGATCACGCCTCCTCCCCAGAGCTACCGGCCTTTGAAAAACCCGAAGAAAACCTTTAGACACAGCCCCGCGTGCGGGGCCTTCCGCCCGGAGCAGAACCTGGATTACGCATTCCTCATGAACTTCGCTGTCAACTGCTCCGACTACTTCCTGGTGATGGACGACGACGTGCAGTGTGCGCCGGGATTCGTCACGCACATCGCGGCCACCCTGGCCACCTGGGAGTGGACGTCCTGGGTGACGCTGGAGTTCTCGCAGCTGGGCCTCACTGGAAAGCTCTTCCGCACCCGCGACCTCCCCGGCTTTGTTCGCTTCCTTCTCCTCTTCCACCAAACCATGCCCTGTCGCTACCTTCTCTCCCACTTCCAAGATGTCCTGCAGCAAAAACCAATCCAGTTCTCGCCCTCCCTCTTCTGGCGCGTGGGCAATGCCTCCTCCACGCAGGACAAGCTCACCAGCCTCAGGGAGACCGAGCCGGAGGAAAGTGACGCCGACTCGCCCAGCAACCCTGCGGCCACCATCTACTCCAACCTCAACGTAACCAACAGCTCCACGCTCATGAACGCCTACAGCCTGGACAGGACCGTCTTCTCTACCCGGGAGGCTACGGCCGGCAGCCATCTGACCGTGATTCTGGACACACCTGCCAGAGTCTCCCGAGTTCAAGTGCTGACCGGCTCCGAGCTGGACAAAGAGAGCCGGGTGAAGGAGGGGCAGGTGGAACTGGGCTATGACACCACGAACCTGATCGACGACTGCGACGACTACGTGCTCCTGGGGCTCCTTGTCAATGGCGTCTTGAACAAGCAGGTGCTGTCGGAAAAGTCTGCAAAGAAGGTGAAGTGTGTGAGATTGCTGGTGACAGCCACTCTGCCCTCGGGATTCACACTCAGACACATCAACCTCTGGACCCGGTGAATCCGACACGTGGAGCAGACACTGGACGCTGTGCAAGTGGTCAGGCTAGAACTCTACAGAGGTAACAAAGCATTAAAGTCTTGAAACTGGTTCAGTGAATCTGGTTCTTTTCAGTACTCCTTGAATTTTATTGATTTCATTTTATTTGAAGATCAGAGAGACAGAGAGCGAGTTCTTCCATGTGCTTGTTCATTCCCTAAATGCCAGGACTGGACCAGGCTGAAGCCAGGAGCCCAGAATTCAGTCCACATCTCCCACAGGAGGGACAGGGACTCAAGTGCTTGAGGCATCACCTGCTGACTCCCGGGGTGTGCACTAGGAGAAGAGAGAGAGAGAGAGGGAGAGAGAGAGGGAGAGAGAAGCCATGTTTACTATAGAAGTGGCACTGCTGATAAGGGAGCAGACATTTCTTCAGAGAAGGCATGACAATGGCCAGCAGAGGTATAGACAAGGGCTCCACATGGTTAATCATCACAAAATGCAAATGAAAACCATTCTGAGACACCGCCTCTCACACCTACCACGGGTGCTCCCAGACAGCCAAGATCTAAACGTTGGCAGGGGTGTGGGGAGAAGGGAATGCTTGCACACAGCTGCTGGGAGCGTAGATGGTGCAGCCACTACGGGAAACAGTGTGGAAGTTTCTAAAGTTAAACATAGAACCCCCATTTGACCCAGCAATCTTTCCCCAAAGGAAATGACGTCAGCACCTCATAAATGCATCCACTGCGGCATTACCCCCGACAGCCAAGACACGGAAGCAACCCAGACTTCCACTGACAGATGAGTGGATAAAGACACTCCAGTGCACACGTACACGAGAGACTTAGAGTGGAACGGTGCCCGCCCGCAGAAAGCCTGACCCTGCCATCCCTACAACATGGATGAACCCAGAGGACACCACGGCAAGTGAGATAGGCCATCCACGGAAAGACAACTGTCGCATGATCTCACTTACGTGTGGACTCCAATAAAATAAAATAGTTTATTCTAATCCAAGTGAGATGAGGGCGACACCGTGGTGCAGCAGGTGAAGCCAGCACCTGAGACGCCCACAGCCCACGTCAGGGTTCCTGGGTTCCAGTCCCATCTCTGCTTCTGACCCAGGACTCTGCTGATGCACACCCTGGGAGGCAGCAGATGATGGCTCAAGTACGTGGGTCCCTGCCACCCACCGTGGAGTCTGGACAGAGTGCCCGGCTCTGGCTCTGGCCTGCCCCAGCCCTGGTTGTGATGGGCATTTGGGGAATAAACCAGGGAATAGTAGATCTCTGTCTCTCTGTTGCTTTGTTTTTCAATAAGTAATGTTTTTGATTGACCTGGTTTAGGCACAGGGTTGAAAATCATCCCCAAGAACTAGGGATACACAGAAACTTGACTTGTAATAGAGATGACACTGAAAATGAATGGGGGAAAGAATGCACAGTACAAGGTTAAACAAGCATCCACGTGGGAAAAATACTGCAGACACTCTAACACAGACTCCACATAGAAACCCACCCTATGGGGCCAGCACTGTGGCTCACTTGGTTAATCCTCCCGCTGCGGTGCCAGCATCCCATATGGACACCGGGTTCTAGTCCAGGATGTTCCTCTTCCAGTCCAGCTCTCTGCTGTGGCCTGGGAGGGCAGTGGAGTATGGCCCAAGTTCTTGGGCCCTGCACCCCATGGGAGACCAGGAGGAAGCACCTGGCTCCTGGCTTCGAATCGGGACAGCGCTGGCCTTAGAAGCCATTTGGGGAGTGAACCAACGGAAGGAAGACCTTTCTTCTCTGTCTCTCTCTGTCACTGTCTAACTCTATCTGTCAAATAAAAAAAAAAAAACCACCCTATGTAAGTGCACGGGGGCCATCATTGTGACCTCAGAGTAGGGGAAAGAGAAAGACAGCGTGAGCTCACTGAGCACCGGCGGGAAAGTGCGCAGGCCCACTGGGCATCATTCCTGGGCCCAAGAGAGACCCGGAGATTTCAGGTGGGACTGGGAGACCCGCCAGGAGCACAGCGTGACAGCAGCGGGGAGGGAGGCGTGGCAGCACTGACGCCCCCTGGGGGAAGGGGTAGCTCAAACCCACTCTGGATTCGACTCAAGCTGACTGTGCAATTTCAAAGTTCACGTGAAAAGACTGGCAGGCTGCTCTTCATACAGTATCCCCACCTCACTCAGAAACAGGTGTTTTCTTCAAGTCACCCCGTCCACTCGGTGACAATGGCTGGCAGGGTTTCCCAGGACAGGTGACTGATCTCAGTGACCTCAGAGGGGTTGCCCTGGGACCCCCTCTTCAACCCTGAAGCCTCAATTTCAGAGAAATCCCTGCGCTCTTTAGAGACCCCCAAGCCGGTTTCTGTTGGACAAAAAAGAAAAAAAAAAAAAACTTCCACGTGGTTAGAAATTGCTGGCCACTTCCAGGCTTCCATCCTGCTGACCAGTCCAGGGTGTGGGAGAGCAACCGACAAGCACGTCCCTTGTCCCTCCAACTTGATTCAGAACCTCTGCCTGACAACCCTGGGACGGATCAGGCACAGAAGGAAGTGGGGGACAAATAGGCAAGACCCAACTAATTGGTCAGGGAAGCCCGAGAGGGGACTGTGGCTTCACTCTGAGGCTGGGGAAGAAGATAATTCACACCGAGCCCTGTATTCCCTCTTCCCTCTTCTCTGGCTGGGTCTCCACCCGCAGAGGATCTTACAGCACTGGGGAGGAGGTGACAAAGGCAGAGCCTGCATAGAACCCAACCCTTGACCGTTGCCTTCCTTAGACGGCTACCCATGGCAGGAAGGGTGGACCTGGGCAGGGAAAGGTTGAGGCCACCATCAGGCAGTGGTGTCCAGCAGGAGGGTGGGGAGAGGAGGTGGAGGACCCCTACTGGGGAGGGAGATCCGGGCTCTGGGCAGGAGCCAGTCGGGATCCGACTCCTACCCACTTGTCGCCGTAGAGCGGCTCCCGGGCTCCCAGGCCCAGCACCATGCACTCCTGCCTGCGGAGATACATCTTCATCGCTGCCATCTTCATTGTCCTGGGGTTCTTCCTTCAAGAGGATGAAGAAGATGTGTCCGTGGTAAGTACCGCAGATGGAGGCCGGCCCCTTGCCAACCCTCAAGGAGGGAGTAGTTCCCAATTGTCTTAAACATTCCAGTCTCACCATGAAAGTTCTAGAAAGAGAGCAGGTGTGGAATTGCAGTGTCAGCTTTAAGCCAGCCTGGGATTTAGGCAGAATGTGATTAGATGCAGGGCAGAGGAGAGGTCATGGTAAGTGTGGTCAGGAAGGGGCACAGGCGGCTCTCGAAGACCCCACAGCCTGGAAGGGCCAGCAGGTGCTGGGGAGCAGCTGGGCGTGGGCCACCTCCCTCCCCAGGGTCCTCATGTCCCAGTTCTCACACCAAGTGGAGTCTCCTCCCTCGGTTACAACATCCACAAGTGGCAGGAGCAAACCCCAGCCCCATGGGCTGAGACTGGGACTCCACGTTTGCCCTGGGGCACAGCTTGGGGAGTGGGCCGTGGGCAGAGTGCTGGCCCACGTGCAAGGACTGCAGAGCCCAGGGCTGGTGACACTGACCTTGGCCAGCCTGGTGAGGGGAGGCAAATTAGAGGTGGGCGTGGCAGGAGCAGGCCCAGGATGACTCTGCCGATGTCCAGGGCATTCCACGTGACCCTGGGGGCTCCACCTCCCTGCCTCACGGCCCCTACTTCTGCAGGAAAGCCCATGTCGGGAGAGACAATAACTGCGCCCTGACACACAGCCACCCTGGGGTCCCCAGCCTGTCCTAGAAGGGGGACCTGTCCCCCAGCTGACTCCAGAAGGTCTGGGCACCAGCCTCAGCCCTGACCCCTGTCTGTCCTCAAAAGCACAAGAACACTGCGGTTCGGCAGATGGTTCGGGAGCAATTCAACTCTGAAGTCAAGAACCATCTGGAAGCCTTCAAGGAGATGCAGAAAACCTCCCCTGGGCTCCAGCACGCCAGCTACAAGCTGCTGGCTGGAGCCCCTCCCCAGGAGAAGAGTGAGTAGGCAGGGGAGGGCCAGTCAGGCTGGGAGGAGGCTGGACAGGAATTTCACCAGAAATGGGAAGGTGGGGAGGGGGGGATGAGGAAGGCAGGGCTGGGAGCCACAGGGCTGCGCCATGGGCCCTGGTGCAGGTCAGGGTCCTGAGTGCGTTTCCCTCCTGCCTGCCCACCCCTCAAGTGACCAACAGGAGAATGGCCCCCAGGCCACAGTGACCCTGCAGAGTCACATCATAGTGAAGCTCGCTCGTGGCAGACCCCCGAGGGAGGGGGAGAAGGATGGGAGAGGAACCCGTGGGAGCCTGGGAGAAGGCAGTGGGTGGAGGGGAGATGCAGACCTCAGGTTGCAGAGCATGGGTGGCCACGCCCTGGGGTTTCCCTGCACAGCCTGCATCCTCATAGCTGAGGTGACTCAAGGTCAAGGCCAGGCTGGGATGATTGCCACACCAGCAAATGGACCTTTGGCACGTGGCAGCCTTCCCCCACACAACCACCTTTCAAAGGATGGGTCAGATCCAAGCACTCTGACCAGGATGGCCGGCTGAGGGCAAACCGGTGGGCGTGGCGGTGCGGGCGGGACCTGGGAGGGAGCCTGGGGCCCCGTCCCTCTGTGGTGCTGAAGTCCCGTGTCTCCCCTAGAACTGCTGACCGTGGGCATTTCCTCGATAGAGCATCCTCACGGGAGCCACCTCCTGGACACCTTGCACTCCCTGTTCCAAGCTACCTCCGACCCTGAGCTGGCTCATATCATAGTGCTAGTCCACCTGTCAGAGCCTGACCCTGAGCGGCTCCACAGAGCAGCTGCCAATATCTCAGGCCCCTTTGCACCGCACCTGGAGTCCCGGAGGCTGCTGGTGGTCAGCGGTCTTCTGGGCGACTCCCCTCTCCCGCGACCCCTGCCGCCCAGTCAGTCCTCGCCCTGTGAGGCTCTGCGCTCCCGGCAGAGAGAAGGTCACGCCCTGCTCATGAACTTTGCCAGCGAGCTCTCAGAGTACTTCCTGCTGCTGGAAGACAACACGCAGTGCGCCCCCAGGTTTGTTTCTGCCATCTACTGGACGCTGGCGGCCTGGAGGGAGCTGCACTGGGTGGTCCTGGAGTTCTCCAGCCTGGGCTCCGGGCAGGTTCTGCGCAGCAGCGACCTCCCTCGCTTCACCTCTTTCTGCCTCCTCTTCCCAGAGGACGCTCCCACTCACTTGCTGCTCTCTAAATTCCGTCTTCTCTTGGCTCAAACGGTTCCTATTCGTTTCGGCGTCTCCCTCTTCCACCACATGGGCAACAGGTCCCAGCTTGAGGACGCCTGCTTTCCTGTGGAGGAAGACAGGGTCTTTGGGGAGGCGGACAACCCCGCCGCGGTGGTTCACACGGACATGCTGTCCCTGGTGCACATCGGCCCCCAGTATGCCTATGTTCTCAACGAGGAGTACTACTTCACCCTGGACCCTGTGGAAGGCAACCACCTGACCGTCATCCTGGACAGCCCGCAGAGAGTCAACCGGGTCGCGGTGCTGACAGGCACTTCAGAGCAAGGGCTGTACCGGCTCCACCAGGGGCAAGTTCTGCTGGGCTCTGAGCCCATAGGGGATTCCGGGGGCTGTGCTCGCTACACCCTGCTGGGGCCGCTGGTGGGAGGGAATCTGGACCAGAGGGTGTTCTACGAAGAAGGTGCAGTGGAGCAGCTGAGTTGTATACAACTGCTGGTGTTAGAATCTCAAGAGTCTTGGCTTCTGATTAAGCAGATCAAAGTCTGGACGGAGTATGAGGAAGAGGAGGAGAGTTAGGGGGGACAAAGGGGACGTGGAAAGAATCAGGCTTGCGAATGGGGTCTGCATGGTTGGAAAGAAATAAAGCTAGAACGTAATCAAAGGATGCTCATTCCAAGTAGGGTGACTATGAAATTTATTGTCCAAACTGGGAGCCTTTGGAGAGGGAGAGGACGTGCTGTGAAAAATGACACAGAGCAAGAGATGGGAACCAGGGCCGATCCGGGTACCAAGCGATGGTGGCACCCCGATTCTGAGTTCTCTAGGCTACTCTGGGTAGATGACACTGTCTGATGGGAGACGGACACAAGACAGAATCCTTTTGTCTTCCAAGGGAGAGAGAGAGAGAAGGAGGAGGAGGAGGAGGAGGAGGATGGGGGGGGGGATTGTGGACCGACTTGGTTCTTGGCCATACAGACGCTTCCCAGGATCTTTCCTGGAACCTAGAGTCGGCAGTAGTCTCAACAGCACCGCGACCACAGAGCTGGAGCTGACTTGGCCATACCGGTGGATCCAGATGTCTTCACGCTGAGACCCTGTTGAACCTGTTTGCTGGGCTGGGATTTGGGAATGGGTGTTTCAAGTATGCACGACCCTGCTAGAGTGAGGGCACAATTTGTTGTAGGCTCTCGTGTTTCAGTTTGAGGAGAGAACACTTCGCTTTCATCCTAGCATTGATTTGTCCCCCGTCTCCCCTCAGCATTTCAGAATAGCTAAACCAGTAGGCGCACCCTCTTGAGGAAAGACACGATATGTTTCTTATTGCAGAAATCCTTCTATTTCCATTGGAAAATAAGAAGTTAGACTCATATCCGCCTCCATGTATCTGTTCAGCACATGCCTGGGTGCATACTGCATGCTGGGCGCTGTTCAAGACAGCATGAATAAGACGAACCAAAGATAACATCAGGGCCAGCGCTCTGGCACAGCAGGTTAATGCCCCAGCCTGCAGTGCCCACATCCCATATGGGCGCCGGTTCAAGACCTGGCTGCTCCACTTCCAATCCAGCTCTCTGCTACGGCCTGGGAAAGCAGTGAAAGATGGCCTAAGACCTTGGGTCCCTGCACCCACGTGGGAGACCTGGAAGAAACTCCTGGCTCCTGGCTTTGGCCTGGCCCAGCTCTAGCCATTGCAGTCAATTGGGGAGTGAACTAGCGGATGGAAGACCTCTCTCTCTCTTTCTCTCTCTCTCTCTCTCTCTCCTCTCTCTGTAACTCTGACTTTCAAATAAATAAATAAATAAATCTTTAAAACAAAAAGATAACATCAGCAAGGGACTTGACAGCAAAAAGAAATAATTCAAATGAAACGTGGCAGAGATGTCAGTCTTCAAGTTGATGAACCCTAATAAACACACAAATGCAGTTTTTTGCAGTTTCTTGTTTTTGAGAAGTTTCCTTTCACTAGAATACTTATTTTTCCATTAGAAACACGTGGCAGACCACATGCACATCTCGCGAAGAACAAAATTCCCTTGTCTCTTGCCATTTAGGTTGCCCAGCAGTCGAAAACAAAATCTCCGAGTGGGATTTCCATGAAAAAATCCGAGAGCGGCTGAGTCAGCTGACAGGAATCTTTAGTGCATTCGCCTGAGAATCGTCGCTTCCTTGCTACTTCCCTCTTGCTTTAAACCAAATACTTTTTATGTTTATGCAACCTCTGGAGTTGTCTCCAATGAGAGGTCTGCTTCCAATGACCTACTCTTCTATTTTAAAAAAAAAAAACTTACCTGTGACCTAAAAAGATCTCCAAGATTCAACATTTAAATAAAAAAAAAAAAAAAAAACCACATTATTCATCCTGCACCTACATTCAGGGTAATCATGAGAAGAAACTTTAGGCCATCCTAAAGGTCTTTCTGACTTCGGACCCCGAGAAACCCTCTTGATGGAAACAGCTACACATACTTCAGGAATGAAATCAAGGCAGGCGAGTCGATCTCCAAAAGTTCATGGAAACGTGTGTCATGAGATGCATTGCTTTCAAAACATTTTGCACCAAAATAAACATCTTTTCATTCCATTTTTCCACAAATTTTTTGAGGCAACCTTGGACTGAAGTTGTTTTTAGAAGCCAGCTCTGTGGCACAGCAGGTTAAGCCATGGGCTGCAGCTCCAGCATCCCATAGAGGCACCAGTTCAAGTCCTGGTTGCTCCACTTCCAATCCAGCTCCCTGCTAATGCACCTGGGAAAGCATGAGAATATGGCCCAAGTCCTTAGGACCCTGCACCCTCGTGGGAGACCTGGAAGAATTTCCTGGCTCCTGGCTTTGGCCTGGCCCAGTCCTGGCCGTTGTGGCCATTTGGAGTGTGAAACAGCAGATGGAAGATCTTTCTATTTTCCTTCCTTCCTTCCTCTCTCTCTCTCTGTAACTCTGCTTTCAAATAAATATTTTTTAAAAAAGTTTTAAAGTTTATTAGTGAAATGAAAGGAGAAACTCACAGCAACCAAAAACTTAAACAAAATAGGAACTCAGATGGGTAAATGAAGACTTCAGCCAGTTTTCGCCCTAATGAAGTGAATCTAATACAGGACACCAAGCTCCTTTTTTAACAGCTGTGCAAGAAGCATGGGACAAGAGAAAAGGTCAGAGGTTATTCCAGAGTGTCAAGTGTAATGGGAGACCGCCAGGTAAAACTACTCCCACAAGAGACTACTTAGCAGCCAATTCACTCTCCAAATACCTGCAGTGGCTGGGCTGAGGCTGGGCACCAAGAAACCCAATCCAGGTCCCCCACGTGGGTGGCAGGAACCCATCAGCACTGTTTTCCAGGGTCTGTGTTCACAGGAGCTGGGTCAGGAGCCAGAACCAGGTGGTGCAGCCAGACACACCTGACACACCTGCCCCCAAGATTACATTTTAAATGGGTCATAACCCAAGCTTGTAGTGCCACCCGCTGTGATGCCTGGAAAGAGCAAATAAAAACATTTTGGTATAATCTAGGACTCAAAGAATCCCTACAAAATTCCAGGAAACATAGGCTCAGAGGAAAAATTAATATCACAAATGCACAAGGTAATAAAACCCCATACTGAGACCCACAAGCAAATTAATCCAATCAAATCAGAGCAGAAAGACATCAAATACCCAAACCATCAGATACATTATAAAAAGTGATTTCATGGGGCTGGCACTGTGGCATAGCAGGTAAAGCCGCTGCCTGCAGTGCCAGCATCCCATATAGGCGCCAGTTCAAGTCCCAGATGCCCCACTTCCAGTCCAGCTCTCTGCTATGGCCTGGGAAAGCAGTAGAAGATGGCCCAAGTGCTTGGGTCCCTGTACCCACGTGGGAGACCCGGAAGAAGCTCCTAGCTCCTGGCTTTGGATCTTGGCACAGCTCTGGCTGTTTCAGCCAACTGGGGAGTGAGCCAGCAGATGGAAGATCTCTCTCTCTCTCTCTCTCTGCCTCTCCTTCTCTCTCTGTGTAACTCTGACTTTCAAGTAAAATAAATAAATATTAAAAAAAAAGGATTTTCATATTATTAAGGCAAATGTCAGCATTGGAAATATGAGTAAACAATAAGCTACTTGGGGCCAGCGATGTGGTGTTGCCAGTAAAGCTACTGCCTGCGACCCCAGCATCACATACGGGCACCAGTTTTTGTCCCAGCTGCTCCACTTCCATTCCAGCTCCATGCTAATGGCCCAGGAAAGGAAGCAGAAGAAAGCCCAAGTGGTTGGGCCCCTGACACCTATGTGGGAGACCCAGATGTGACACTCCTGGCTCCTGGCTTCAGCCTGGTCCAGCCCTGGCAGTTGTGGCCGTGTGGGGCATGAACCAGTGGGTGGAAAATCTCTCTGCTTCTCTCATCTCTGTAACTCTGATTTTCAAATAAATTAACAAATCTTAAAAATCAACAATATGTGACTAACAAGAAAATTTTGGAAATGTACAGTTAAGTAAACTTGCTTTCCTTTATATGGAAATAATTTCTCATTTGTGGAACATGGAATGAAAAGAGCCATTGCTTGGGATGCCCGTATCGCATTTGGAGTGCTTGCTCCAGTCCCAGCTACTCTGCACTCCCAGTGCAGCTTCCTAATGTGCTAGGAAGGTAGCAGATGATGGCTCAAGTACCTGGGTTCCTGCCACCCACAGGGAAACCTGGAGAGAGTCCCTGGCTCCTGGCCCAGCCCCAGCTTGTGTGTGTGTGTACTTGTGTGTGTGCGGTTCCATGACGTCTTTTTTTTTCCCTTTTTTTATTTATATAAAGAGAACAAATTTCATGTATTTCCTATATACAGTTTTTTTTTTTTTTTTTTTGACAGGCAGAGTGGACAGTGAGAGAGAGAGACAGAGAGAAAGGTCTTCCTTTGCCAAGGGTTCACCCTCCAATGGCCGCCGCGGCCGGCGCTCCGCGCTGATCCGATGGCAGGAGCCAGGAGCCAGGTGCTTTTCCTGGTCTCCCATGGGGTGCAGGGCCCAAGCACCTGGGCCATCCTCCACTGCACTCCCTGGCCACAGCAGAGAGCTGGCCTGGAAGAGGAGCAACCGGGACAGAATCCGGCGCCCTGACCGGGACTAGAACCCGGTGTGCCGGCGCCGCAAGGTGGAGGATTAGCCTAGTGAGCCGCGGCGCCGGCCCTCATGTATTTCCTATATACAGTTTTAAAAGCACAACGATACTTCCCACCACTCTCTCCCTCAATCCCATCCTCCCTCCTACTTTTCTTATTTTTCTTTTAATTTTTTACAATGACAGGCTTATAATTTATTTTTAAATGATTTATTTATTTGTTTGAAGAGCAGGGTTACAGAGAGGAGATGCGGGGAGAGGGAGAGCTTCCATCCACTGGTTCACTCCCCAGATGGCCGCAATGCCTGGAGCTGGGCCAATCGGAACCAGGAGCCTTCGCAGGCTCCTGCTCTGGTCTCTGGCACTCTGTTATCTAGAACCATCCATGTCCTCAAGGGACACCGTGTGTGCCGCACCTGCTACACTTCTTGGGCTTCTTTCTTGGAATGGCACAGTCTGGGTCTCCGGGTCTCCCACGTGGGTGCAGGGGCCCAAGCACTTGGGCCATCTTCTATTGCCTTCCCAGGCCATAGCAGAGAGCTGGTTCGGAAGTGGAGCAGCCAGGACTTGAACCAGTGCCCATATGGGATGCCAGCACTGCTGGCTGCGGCTTTTACCTGCTACACCATAGTGCCAGCCCCACTTATAATTTGCTTTATAATCACAAGCTTAACCCTCCACTAAATAAAGAATTCAACAAATATCAACTAAAAAAACACTGTTTCTGAAGAATATGGACAAGGGCTATAAACAATAATAATCAAATCTCAAAATGTCAATTTCACTCACATACATTACGTTTTTTCTACTCTGTAATTAGTTATCACAGATCAGGGAAAACATGCTGCTTGTCTTTGGGGACTGGCTTTTTGCACTAAGCATAATGGTCTGCAGTTGCATCCACGTCGCTGCAAAAGGCAGCCTCAGCTTGTGCAGGCATTGGAAGAGTGAATCAGCAGATAGAAGTGAGCTCCCTCTGTCTCTGCTTTTCATATAAATAAGTAAATTAATTTAAAAGTTTTCTTTAAAACCTGTAGCAGGCATCTAAGGATCGTTATCATTATTTAAAGAATTGCCTCCCTCTTCTCTCGCAAGAATACCGCCCAGCCAGCACTCAGAGCCGCCAGCTCCCTCGCGTCCTGCCGTCCTGCATCCCAAGCCCTGTCTGAAGCACCATCTGGCCCTTTATTCTCTGACAAATTGCAGTGGTCAAAGGGTCGTGAAGAATGTGCACTTCGTTCAGACCGTCATCTTTAGCAAAGACTGACCAAGGGTGGCACGGCTCACAGTGAGGAGTGGTGGGCAGGAAAATGAAGATTTAAAAAGCCATTAAAAATAAGAAAAGAAGAAGTGATTGATCTCAGTAATTTCTAGGGTTCTTCCTGTGCCCATGAGAAGACGAAAGCTCTCCAGACATGGGCTCCTCACCCCAGACTATGCCATCCCAAGAAAGAAGCCCAAGAAATACAGCAGGTGCAGAACACAGTGTCCCTTGAGGACGTGGGTGGTTCTAAATAGCAAGTGTGTCAGAGACCAAAGCAGGGGCCCGCATGGCCTACAGCTTGCAATGCCCACAACAGAGAACCAAGTAAGGTCCTAGCTGCTCCACTTCCGACCCAGTTCTCTTTATTTATTTAAAGATTTATTTATTTACTTTGAAAGTCAGTTACACAGAGAGAGAAGGAGAAGAAGAGAGGGAGAGGTCTTCCATTCACTGATTCACTCCCCAATTGGCCGCAATGGCCAGAGCTGTGCCAATCCGAAGCCAGAAGCCAGGAGTTTCTTCCAGGTCTCCCACACAGGTGCAGGGGCCCAAGGGCTTGTGCCATCTTCTACTGCTTTCCCAGGCCATAGCAGAGAGCTGGATGGGATATGGAGCAACTGGGACTAGAACCGGTGCCCATATGGGATGCTGGCACTGCAGGCGGTGGCTTCACCCAATACACCACAGCGCTGATCCAGTTCTCTAACAATGTACCTGGGAAGAGGGCCCATGTGCTTGGGCACCTGCAACCACACAGGAGACCCAGATGGAGTTTTTGGATCCTGGCTTCAGCCTGGCCCAGTCCCAGGCATTGCATCCATTTGGGGAATGAACCAACAGATGAACAATCTCTCTGTCTCTTTCTCCTTCTCTCTCTCTCTCTCTCTCTCTCTCTCTCTCTTTCTCTTTCTCCACTCCCATCCTCTTGCTCTTGCTTTGTCTTTCAAATACATCTTTTAAAAAAAGGCCAGAACAAAGGTAATTATAAAGTGAGACAACAAATAAATGTTTGGTTTTGCGTCCCCAAGTCTAGTCTATGCTCACACCCCACCCACGCCGTCTTCGGAGTCTCCCTCCATCCCATTGTCCCTGATTTCCTTCTCATCGATAGTGGTTTCCTAGCAGGGATGATTTTTCCTCCCAGGAGACAGCGAAGTCTGGACAGCTTTTCGGCTGTCAGAACTGGGCGAGGCTCCTAACCTCTGGTGCAAAGAGGCTGGGGATGCTGCTAAACAATGGATGGAGCAGCCCCCAGAGGTGATGTCCCCCACTCAGACGTCAGCGGGGTCAAGGCGCAGAAGTCCCCCTCCTGAGGAACTGGCGGTGCATTAGGGACAGACAGGACTACTTTTAAGCAATTGCACTAAACACAGAACATTCCAAAATCGTGTAAAAATAATCTACACTGCGGTGTAGTGGGCTAAGCCTCTCCTTGTGGCATTGGCATGCCATATGGGCACAGGTTCATGTCCCAGCTGCTCCTCTTCTGATCCAGCTCTCTTCTATTACCTGAGAAAGCAGTAGTGCTTGGGTCCCTGCACCTGCGTGGGAAACTGGGAAGAAGCTCCTGGCTTCGGATCAGCTCAGCTCCAGCCATTATGGCCATCTGGGGAGTGAACCAGCAGATGGAAGACCTTTCTCTCTGTCTCTTCCTTTCTCTGACTGTAACTCTACCTCTCAAATAAATAAATAAAATCTTTAAAAATAAATCTCCATACTTGAAAGGATTATATCTATATCTATACTTTGTAATTTTTTTTTTGACAGGCAGAGTGGACAGTGAGAGAGAGACAGAGAGAAAGGTCTTCCTTTTCCATTGGTTCACCCCCCAGTGGCTGCTGCGGACTGCTGTGGCTGGCGCATCGCGCTGATCCAAAGCCAGGAGCCAGGTGCTTCTCCTGGTCTCCCATGCGGGTGCAGGGCCCAAGCACTTGGGCCATCCTCCACTGCACTCCCTGGCCACAACAGGGACTGTAAGAGGAGCAACCGGGACAGAATCTGGCGCCCTGACTGGGACTAGAACCCAGGGTGCTGGCGCCGCAGGTGGAGGATTAGCCTATTGAGCCACGGCGCCGGCTTATACTTTGTAAATTTATGAAGTGCTCTCTTAAACCCTCTCCAATCAAGATTTCACCCTTAGTATTCAAATAAAATAGGTCTTATTGAGATTTCTAATGATGCAGAGGCAGGAGGAAAACCAAGTGAGTGTGATGTGAAGACAGTGTGATGTGAAGACAGTGTGTCAAGGAGGATGAAATAATAGGTGAGGTCAAAGACCACTGGTAGGCCACGTCCACCACCAGTCCTAGGACTTAGCAAGGTGGAGATCAAGCACACCAGCCTCAAAGGGGTTCCCCAAACTTACCTACTTCCAGGTCTATCAGTTGTTTCTTCTGGTGTTGCATCTATATTTCTAAATGATTTGCTTGCACTATCATTTTTAATTCGACAAGCAGAGAGAAGGAGAGAGGCAGAGCGCCCCCATCCACTGGCTCTCTCCCCAAAGGCCCACAATGGGCAGGAGTAGGCCAGGCTGTAGCTGGGAGCTAAGAATTCAGTCCAGGGTTGCAGGGACCCAACAACTTGAGCCATGACGTTGCCTCTCAGAGTCTCCATTGGCAGAAAGCTGGAACTGGGAGCAGGAGCCAGGAATCTAAACTTCGTACTCCAACATGGTCTTAACCATGTTAACCCAGGGGTCTTAACCACTAGGACAACTACACCACCACTTTTTAAATTATTTGTTTATTCCTTATTTGAAAGGCAGAGCCAGAGAAAGAGAGAGGCAGAGAGAATTTTCCATCCTCTGGTTCATTTCCCAAATGGCTCCAACAGCCAGGTCTGGGGCAGGCTAAAGCCGGGAGGTTGAACTTCATCTGAGTCTCCCACGTGGGTGGTGGGGCCAAGACACTTGGGCCATCAGCTGCTGCCTTCCCAGGCATATTAGCAGGAGCTGAATCAGAAGCAGAGCAGCCAGGACTCAAATCCACACGCTGATACGAGATGCCACGTCACAAGCGGCAGCTTAACAAGCTGTGCCTCAGCACCAGCCCCGACACCACCATTCTTAAATGCATTTGTCAAGTCAGATACAGGTCCAAGCCCTTCTTCTTCCATTCCTTCATGACAGTCTCATCAGTGGCTACATCACGATGCTTTTTTTTTTTTAATCAATCACTGTTGAAAGGTCGTTTTGGGGGCCAGCACTGTGGCATGGCAGGTAAAGCCACAGCCTGCAGTGCCAGCATCCCATATGGGTGCCAGTTTGAGTTCCAGCTGCTACACTTCCTATCCAGCTCTCTGCTATGGCCTGGGAAAGCAGTGGAAGATGGCCCAAGTGTTTGGGCCCCTGCACCTGCGTGAGACCCAGAAGGAGCTCCTAGCTCCTGGCTTTGGATCAGCACAGCTCCGGCCATTGCAGACAACTGGGGAATGAACCAGCAGATGGAAGACCTCTCTCTCTCTCTCTCTGTCTCTCCTTCTCTCTCTGTGTAACTCTTTCAAATAAATAAATCTTTTATTAAAGAAACAAAGGTAGTTTTGTGGGGGGCACTTTTCCAGGGCATTCCCAGGTCTTGGACTGTTGCTGTGGATTTGTTCTGCGAGGAAGAGTGCAGTGGGGGCTAGAGGTGCGGAGTCACCACACAGACCCCCGGGGAATCGGGTGAACGAGGGCAAGAGGCAAGCAGCCTGCAGACTCGTTTATTTCAGTCGGTACAGCAGCTTATATAGCCGAAACAGCCAATCCGGTCAAGGGGCGGTCTATGCCCTACCCAATCACAGCCTGTTGCCAGGAAGACTCCATTGCCAGCAGCCATCTTGGCATGGCCTTATTCCACCACATTGGACATCGTTTTCCAGGATGTGTGGACAGCAACCAGCCTTCAATGCTAGAGCAGTGTCTTCCCCCAGGGAGGGAGCAGATTTATCTATCAAGACAGGGACTCCCTGTGGAGTGATTCAGAGGCTATTTTAGGTTAAGCAGATCTCCCCTCTCTCCCAGACAGGATTTGCTTTATAATGTCTCCGGGTGATGCAAAGATTGGGCAGGTTTGGTAGTGGTCCCCTTCATAAGATGGGGGGTTTTCTAGGCTTAGCATGTGTCAGCTGTGACAGGGACCCACCATCAGCTTGCTCCACACTGCCTCGTCCCCACCAAGCTCCCCTTGCTCCCTGCTGCCAGCTGCCCACTTGGGCTCACTGCTTCCTTGCTGGCTGGATTTCCGGAAGTGGGGTGAGTCCGCCCGGCAGCCTCACGGTGTTTAGAGCTTGCCTGACCTCTTGCTTTGACAGTGCAACCTGTGTTTCTGTTTTCCTTCGTGTGTAGTTTCTTCCTAGAAAATAAAAGTGCCTCTTTTGTGATTTCGAGTGTTGTGGGTGCTTGGGATACATCAGGAAACACAAGGTCGCTGCTGTCAGGGAGCTCCCACACTAAAGGGGCAGGAGAGGCAGGAACGCGGCCATCGGTGTGATGCAGAGGAACTGCAGGGTGCTGAGTCACGGGGGACGAGACGTGGCTTGAAGCTGTAAAAATACTCAGCCTGTAAAAACAGCCTCATAGACCACAGGTCTTCAAAAAGGTCATGGAAAACACATATTATGAAAAAACTATGCATGGGTTTTAGAATTGTTTTGCACCAAAGGAAACTCTTCGGGGCCAGCATTGTAGCACAGTGGGCTAAACCTCCACCTGCAAGCGCTGGCATCCCATACGGGTGCCAGTTCAAGTCCTGGCTGCTCCTCTTCCCATTCAGCTCTCTGCTATGGCCTGGGAAAGCGGCAGAAGATGGTCCAAGTCCTTGGGCCCCTGCACCCACATGGAAGACTCAGAGGAAGCTCCTGGCTCCTGGCTTCAGATGGGCCCAGCTCCATTTGGAGTGTGAACCAACAGATGGAAGACCTTTCTCTATGCCTCTCCCTCTCTTTGCTTGTAACTCTAGCTCTCAGATAAATAAATAAATAAATCTTTAAAAGGAAAAAAATATATACTCTTTCTAATTCCATTTCCACGTACATTTTGAAGCTGCCTCGTCCTGTCATTAATCATAGGCAACCTAGTACCCCATGGATCTGCTTGAAGGTGCTCGTCTTTTTGCACCATAGTTTTTTGTGCTTTGGCCAACACCTCCCCAACCTGCCCCTGGTAACCACAGTCCTAGGGAAGCTACATTTCTAATTATACACTTTGAGATCATTGTTAGGTAGGAAGTCAGAAATGAGCTTATGCGTGTATGACAAAGGCCTAAGCAATTGACATCCAGGTCCAGCATCCTGATAACCTTCCAGGTACAGCCCAGTATCTGCACTTCAAATGCCCTGCCCCTTCTACCCCATAACCATCCTTCCTCTAAGGCTCCTCTAAGGCGGGGCGATGCCAGCCAGGCTTCCTCCTGTCTGATAACTTCAGGGGGAAAACTCAGATAGGAATTTTTCATATTTACATCCAAAAAGCCCTTTGTTCCAGGAGAAGCAGAGGTGGGGGAAGCAAGACCCATCCCCTTAACCCCCCCCCCCCCAACCGGACTGCGCCCTCAGCCCTCTGCCTCTCTGCTGAGCCACCCGCCTGGCCTGCCCAGGTGTACTCTCTCCACTCAGCCATGTAACCTCGCTCTCCCCCAGTCTGAGCGACTGCACACTCTTTCTCAGGCCCTGTCTGGAGAGGTGCCCATCTGTTCTTACGGATGTCCCTGCCCTAATAAACCTTGCTATTTGCTTTCCACTACTCTGTCTCACGCCTGAATTCCTTCTTGCGCAAAGACAAGAACCCTTGCCTTCTCCAGTAACAATCACGAGGTATTTCCTTTTCTGGGCCTGGCTTATTTCACTCAGTGGACTGTCCTGCAGGTCCATCCAGGTCCTTACGGGTGACAGGATTCCCTTCTTCTCCCCTGGCTGAGCAGTATCCATTGCGTAGAGACCACATTTTCTTCATCCATTCGTCCACTGACAGACGCTTAGGTGGATTCCGTATCTTCACTATTTTTAAATATATTTTTATTTAATTTTTATATATTTTTTTCAAAAGACCTAATTTTTATTTATTTGAAAGGCAGAGTTACAGTGAGAGAAGGAGAGAAAGAGAGAAGTCTTCCATCCACTGGTTTACTCTTCAAATGGCCGAAACGACTGGGGCTGGCTGAGTCCAAAGCCAGGAGCCAGGAGCTTCTTCCAGGTCTCCCACTTGGGTGCAGGGGCCCAAGGACTTTGGTTATCTTCCACTGCCTTCCCAGGCCATTAGCGGGGAGCTGGAGCAGAAGTAGAGCAGCCAGGACTTGAACCTGGACCATATGAGATGCCTGCACCACAGGCCAAGGCGTTACCTGCTAAGGCACAGTGCCGGCCCCATCTCACACCTTCTATGGGCAGGAGTTCAGGCACAGATTAGTGCGTCCTCTGTTCAGGGTCTCCCCAGGCTGAAATCAAGATGTCAGTGGGGGCTGCAATCTACGAGGCTGTTGGCAACTTCAGTCCCCGTGACTGTAGGACTGAAGTCCCAGTTTTGGTGCTGGGTATCACCCAGGCTCCCCAGGGCCACCCTCAGGAGCCCCTCTCACAGCATGACAGTCAGCTTCCTCAAACGCAGCCGGAGAATCTCAGCTGTCCACTAAAACAAAGCTTCACATCACACGACCAGCCCACGAGCATCCCACCCCAGCGGAAAGCCCAGCCCGCGGGACATGCACGATACGGGGCAGGAATCTGGGGGCTGCTGTGGAATTCTGCCGACAACAAGCTGAGACTAATGAAGCAGACCAGCCTCCGCGAAGGGTGGGCGGAAGGCGGGAGACGGCCGTTTCAGGCAGAGGGAACGGCGTTCTCCAAGGCTACAGAGGCACAGGTGGCAAGACTGTCCAAGACACTGGGAGATGGTGGCTGAAGGGCAGCTGGCAGATGGAACCCACTCCATGTGAGGAAGAAGAGTTAGGTGGGGACCCCTTCCTGGAGGGGGGGTCTGGAGCCTACACCTGATGTTATTCTCAGAACAGTTGGGAGTCAAAACACAGTCTCTGTTCCCTTTTTTCCCCCACCATACAGGGTAAATTTTAAAGTAATCACAGAGCATTAATACTACAGGAGCATACGGTCCTTAACCATTGGTTTGACAAGGGTGCAAAACAAAGATTTACAAAACAATATTTGCTACAATTCTGATATACCCAGGCATTTCTTTCTTTTTTGTTTTTTAAGCAGGTTTGGTTTCTTTAAAAAAAAAAATTTAGTTGACCAGCGCCATGGCTCTCTTGGCTAATCCTCTGCCTGTGGTGCCGGCACCCTGGGTTCTAGTCCCGGTTGGGGCGCTGGATTCTGTCCCGGTTGCTCCTCTTCCAGTCCAGCTCTCTGCTATGGCCCGGGAGTGCAGTGGAGAATGGTCCAGGTGCTTGGGTCCCTGCACCCGCATGGGAGACCGGGAGGAAGCACCTGGCTCCTGGCTTGAGATTGGCACAGCGCCGGCCGTAGCGGCCATTTGGGGGTTGAATCAATGGAAGGAAGACCTTTCTCTCTGTCTCTCTTTCACTGTCTATAACTCTACCTGTCAAATAAAAATAAATAAATAAATAAATTTAGCTCCCACATATAAGGGAGAACATGTGAACTTTGTCTTTCTGGGTCTGCCTTATTTCACTTGACATCACGTCCTCCAGTTGCATCCATTTTGCTACAAATGGTAGAATTTCACCTTTTTATACCTGAATAATGTTTCAGGATATACACCACATTCTCTTCATCCATTCATCTGATGATGCACGGCTTGGTTGGTTCCCAAGGTTGGCTATTGTGAATGGTGCTGCTATAAACATGGTGGTGCAGGTGCTCCTTTGAGGGTCTCTTTCCTAGACACGGGACCCGCACACTACATAATCCATGACGGGGGATCTGTGTCTTGCAGAGCTCTGCTTGTGTGGTGCCCCCAGGGACAGGTGCTCAGCAAGTGTGTCCTGTGACGGCTCTCCCGCTCATCTCCCTGAGTTGCTGCTTTCAACTCCCACAACTTTATAATCCACCTTCCCCTCCTGCCTTGACTGCTTCGTTAGCCCTGCTGTGTGGAACCCTCTCTCTGGCCCCTCAGCTCAGCTCCCACAGCAGATGCTCAGGGAGAGCTCCAAGTGAGAAGTGGCCCCTCCTCCCAGGTGGCCCACCCCCGCAGGAGCACTGGAGCCCCAGGATAACAACCCCCCAGCTTCCCGTACATCACTTGGCTTCACCAACTCTGCAGGCTCCTAATGCAGACAGCGGTGCCCTTTGAGCCCAGTACCGGGGCTCCAGACAGCAAATTACAATGGTTAGGAACACAGCCTTCTGTTTCAACAATAAACAAATTCTTAAGGGAAAAACAACAACAACAAACCAACCAACCAGGGGTGGGGAAGGAAGAGGAAAAGAATGTAAACAACATATCAAGAAATTCCCACGCATGGACCTTAATTTGATCTTGATTCAAACAACACACTCAATAAAAATCATATGACAATGGTACGCAACGTAGAAGACTGCAGGCCAATATCTATCATAAACATAGATATTAGCAAATCAAATCCAGAAAAATGAATAACTGTCGCTCCCCCATTTGTGGAGGAACGACACTGGACCCTGCGCTATTCTCTTTGCCTGGCCCTTCCCAGGTTTGCTGCCAGCCCCGCCCACCCGCCCGCCTGCCCGCCTGCCTCCACAGAGGGGCAGCACCCCGCCGCTCTCTCAGGGGTTGCTCAGGGGTTGCTCAGGTGTTCCTGGTGCATGTTGTCTCTCTCCTCCTTTATAGTCCTCTTCCACCAATCCCAACTCTGCTGCCCACACGCCGAGTACGCTGCTCTCCTCCAATCAGGAGCAGGATCAGCTCCTGCAGCTTGTCAGTTTAACTGGTGAGGCAGCTGTGTGGAAGTTGTTTGCTCTCTCTCCGCGCCATATTGTGGAAGATCAGATGCATAGAATTAGTCCTAGCAGTTCCAGTAATTTAGTCTAGTCTCGGTTGCTCCCCACAATCAAGTGGGATCTACCCCAGGAAAGCAATATGGACTCAACGTTTCCTTAAGTCTATGTAATAATATAAAGATGGCCTTATTAATGTAGAATAAAACATTTGACGATGTTTGGCATCCACTCAGGATAAAAGCTCTTAGAAAACTTGGAATAGAAGGGATCTTCCTCGACCTGACAAAGGACGGACACTGGGGACTGGGGGAACCCAGAGCTACCACTGTACTTAACGGACTGAACGGTGGAGCCTGCGCCGCGGTATAGCGTTCCGATCCCGCTGCTCCACTTCCCATCAGGCTCCCAGCTAATGAGCCTGGGAAAGCAGCAGAAGATGGCCCAAGTGCTTGGGTCCCTGCACCCGTGTGGGAGACCCGGAAGAAGCTCCTGGCTCCTGGCTTCAGAGGGCCCAGCTCTGGCCGTTGCAGCCACTTGGGGAATGAACCAGCGGATGGAGGATTTCTGTCTCTCCTTCTCTCTGCAGTTCTTTTAAATAAATAAATATTTTTAGAAGTTAAAGGTTCATAAGAAAGTGCATCATCCGCTGGGGAAAAAATTACAAAATTACAAAAAATTACAAATTCGGGTAAGCTAAGGCCTCCCAGCCAGAAAGGGCCTATGGCGACAGGAGCCCAAGCCGGAACGCGAAGCCTGTCTGGAACCCGGCACGCTCGCTCCCGGTGCAGGGCTGCGAAAGGACGCGGCCGCACGGCTGCGCGCTCCCGCCGGCGAAGGGCTGCTGGAGATTCACCCAGCGTCCGCCGGCTGCACCTGCCGCGGCCTTCGCCCTCACACCACGCACTTTGCGTCCGGCTTGCGCGAACCAGAGACTGCCAATCACCCACCGTTCGGGTAGAACCGCGTCCAGGTGGCAGGGACCCCCGGGCTTCCACGGAGGGGCTGCAGCCGCGCTCTTAAAAGACTGGAGCAGCGGAGAGAAGGGGCGGGGCGCAGGCCGGCCTCCGGCGAGCCCCGCCTCCGAACGCCCCGCCTCCGAAGGCCCCACCCACAGACTGGCCCCGCCTCCCGCGGCTCCGCTCGCCGGCCCCGACCTCGCCCCGCCCTGCGGCGCATTGTGGGATCCGTGAGCCTGGGTGGCGGTGGACCAGGCGCTCGGTCATGGGAATCCCGCAGGTGAGCCCCTCGGTCCATCCCCTGTCCCCGGGGACCCCGCCGCGTCTGGTTCTGGGCACTGGGCTCCGGACCTGCGGCCGCCACCGCCGAGCCCGGCCCCCCGTGCTCTGGGGCCGCCATGCATACTGGGGTCCTGGTACCGCATCTCCGGGCGCTGGACCCCGCCAGGCGACACCTCGCGGAGCTGGCAGGCTTCTGCGCTGGGCCCGGGCGGCTGGTTGTGCGCCCGCGCCACCCCCGCCCTGGGCCCTGGCCCTGCGCGGCGGTCACGCTCTCCTGTCTCCCCGCAGAGCCCGGTGCTGCTTGCCTCCCTGGGGGTGGGGCTGCTCACTCTGCTCGGCTTGGCCGTGGGTGCCTTCGTGGTTCGGAGGTCCCGACGGCCGCAGGTCACTCTCCTGGACCCCAATGAGAAGTACCTGCTGCGATTGCTGGACAAGACGGTAGGTGGTCGGGGCAGGGCGGTGCTCCAGGGCAGAGGAGGGGACGGCCACGGCCTCCGCAGTGGCTGGCAGGCCCGAGGGGCTTGGCCAGGCGGACCCTGGGTGAAACCCTTGTGTACCCGCCCTGCAGACGGTGAGCCACAACACCAAGAGGTTCCGCTTTGCCCTGCCCACCGCCCACCACGTCCTGGGGCTGCCTGTGGGTAAGGAAAGCATGGCTCGGGCTCCCTCCCGGGGTCTCCTGTGAGGGTGATTGCCCTCCGGGGGTCGCCTGCTCCACCTGCTCCATCCTTCTCCTCCACACACCGTCCCCTCCCGCTTGGCTCTGGATCCTCCAGGCTGTGAGGTGCCCCTGGACCCCTGCAGGACGTGGCGTCTGGGCCTCCAGCACCTGCTACATTCAACAGCCTGCCTCTTTCCTACCCATCCCCTCCCCTCCCCCAGCAAACACTTCCTTCCCCACGGCCCAGACCCCTGACTCCCCTACTGCTGCCCAGGTCCTGCAGTGACGTTAAGGCAGCAAGACCCTGTTCTCTTGAATCTCTCTGAGCCTTTCGAAAGGTAATGGGTGCAGCACATCCCAGCTGCCCTTATACGTAGCTCTGCACGTGGTCCCCAGGCAAACACGTCTACCTCTCTGCCCGAATCGATGGCAGCCTGGTCATCAGGCCGTACACGCCTGTCACCAGTGATGAAGACCAAGGCTACGTGGATCTTGTCATCAAGGTAAGCTCCTGGGGCGCCTTACCCCACTCTCTCTTCCTCGTATTTGTAGAATCTTCCAGTATTTGTTTCATAGCAGAAGAGGGAGTACCTTTTGCGGATATGGGGAAAGACAGTGTGTGAATGCCCACGTGAGTGTGTGCACCTGCGTGCCCTGCTCTGGCCTGGGGAGGGTCAAAAACCAGTGACGGTCCAAATCGGGTATTTTCCTTCATCTTACCAGGTCTATTTGAAGGGAGTGCACCCCAAATTTCCTGAAGGAGGGAAGATGTCTCAGTACCTGAACAGCCTGAAGATTGGGGATGTGGTGGAGTTTCGGGGGCCGAGCGGGTTGCTCACCTACACCGGGAAGGGTAATAGCCTGTCTTCTCCTTGTAGGTTGCTCACCTACACCGGGAAGGGTAATAGCCAGGCTCCTTGAGCCTGGCTGCCACTTCTCCAAAGCCTACGGTGCTCCTGGTGTGTGTGTGTGTGTGTGTACGTACATACAGTATAAGGGCCAGGCTCGCCCTTCCTTCTGAACACAGCTAATCCTACAGAAAGGCAAACTTCTCAGCCCCATTTGCCACAGGGCGCTGTTCCCTGTCCACTGGAGTTCGCCAGCCAGGAGAGCTATGGAGATGAGTCATACAAACAAGCTCTCTCCACTCCTTCCCTCTAAGATCTGTCCCCCAGGCTGCGCTGGGAGGAGAGCCAGGGCGAGCTTTCAGTCTTCCCCCAGGACAGCTGGGTACATTAGCAGCCCCTCGGGAAAGGCGCACCTGGCCCCCTGCCCGTCGCCCTCACCAGGAGCAGCCGATGCTGGCCTGTGGCCCTGCACTCCCTGGTGGACAGACAGTTCTGGCCTCATTGTCCCTCAAGTGTATTATTGTCAGGGCTGGCTCAACTCAAACCTCCACCCAAGTTCCAGGATCAGATTTCATGGTAGCTGCTAATCTGGCCTGGGGCATATGTTCAATTCTATTGTTGTTCCCTTGGTTCCCTATTTTGACTTTGTCCCTCTACCCCTCTCTCCTCTCGACTTCCTAGGGAATTTTAACATTCAGCCCAACAAGAAATCGCCACCAGAACCCCGAGTGGCAAAGAAACTGGGGATGATCGCTGGAGGCACAGGTGCCTGTCGCGTGAGGGGCGCTCTCTCCTGCCTTTCTTGATTGTGCCCAGGCAGAGTCCCAGCTGACCCTCTGAAGATTTGGTAATCATAGCCAACCTGTTAACCAGGGGAATCCCAGCAATGCCTAGACTTCTGAAAAAACAAGGCGTAAGCAGATAGAAACCTAGAACGTTTCAACTGGTAGAATAACAGGTGGGCTCTCTTCACACTTAGTAGAGCTAACAATTTTTAGGTAAGTGTTAAGAGAAGCAACTGGTGATGGCTAGTCAGGAAGAAAACAAGTCACCCTTGGACACTTCCAGGGAGTGGGGAGTCTGATTAAATTCTGTGCATTTTAGCCACTTGTAGACCCTTAGATAAGGATCTGTGAAGTAGGTATTAGCCTTTCCCATTTTTTTTAAAGATTTTATTTATTCATCTGAAAGGCAGGGTTACAGAAAGGCAGAAGCAGAGAGAGAGAGAGAGAGAGAGAGAGGTCTTCCATCTGCTGGTTCACTCCCCAAGTGGCCACAACAGCCAGAGCTAGTCTGATCTGAAGCCAGGAGCCAGGAGCTTCTTCCAGGTCTCCCATGTGTGTGCAGGGGTCCTAGGACTTGGGCATCTTCCACTGCTTTCCCAGGCCATAGCAGAGAGCTGGATGGGAAGTGGAGCAGTGGGACTCAAACCAGTGCCCATATGGGATGCCAGCGTCACAGGTGGCAGCTTTACCCTCTACACCGCAGCGCTGCCCCCTGGCCATTCCAATTTACAGATGAGAAACTGGAGGTTCGGAGAGATTAAATGGTTTCCACTGGGTTGTTTCATTAGACGCAGGATTGGTACGCGGCTCTGCCTGACTCCAAAGTACTTGCATTTAACCTCTGCCAAGTCCGCTGTTCCAGAACCCTCATCCCTGAATCAACAGATCCTTGTAATCACCGATGACATCATATCATTTGAGTCCTAGCCCCTAAGGGACTTTCCGAGGAAGAGTCTTAGATTGGTTTCTTAGCAGCGTTTCCACAATGTCAACTTCATGTGGATATTGAAGGTGTCTAGAAATACGAGCGCTGTAGATCCTGCAGGAGGGGTTGGAGGGTTTACTAGAGGGAGATGGAGTAAGTGAGTGGGATTAAGGTGGAAGCAGCCGGGCCAGGGCCGAGGGTGCGGCCACCGCATCTCACGTGGGGCATCTGCGTGCAGGAATCACCCCGATGCTGCAGCTGATCCGGGCCGTCCTGAAGGACCCTGCGGATCCCACCCAGTGCTTTCTACTTTTTGCCAACCAGGTTGGTTTGCACTTCTCAGTCCAGGGACTTCAAGGTTGCTGTGGGGACCGGACAGACAGATGGGCAGAACTGGCCAGATTCCTCCCCTGGCCTGGACGAAAGAAAACAGTGAAGGTGTCCAGGGCTGATTAGACTCTCGGGCCCTGGCTAAACATCCTGTCTGTATTGCTTCATGATGTGTCCATGGAGGCTGCTCCCTGTCCTTGCCCTCAGCCAAACGCCCTTAAGTCCATGTCTCGCTTGGTCCCAGAACGTTAGCATCCCTGCAGCCGCCTTTTCTGTCTTCACTGAGGAGTTGTCGCTGCAGAGGACTTTCTGCCTCCTAAGGCCTGTTCTCCTTCACATTGCAGACGGAAAAGGACATCATCTTGCGGGAGGACCTGGAGGAACTGCAGGCCCGACACCCCGATCGCTTCAAGCTCTGGCTCACTCTGGATCAGCCCCCAGAAGGTACCTGCTCCCCGACTCCTGGCCATCTCAAAATGCCCACATCATCCCAACCGAGGCCTTGCCCCTCGCTGAGTCCCTAGTCCAGTGAAGCCGCCGCTCCCTGACACTGCCACACGGCCGAGTCTCAGCACCCAGGCGCAGTGGCCTCCTGGTCGCTTTCTCCCGATTCCTGTCCACTGGGTCAGTGGCAGGGGTGGCTGTTGCTACCTTCCCAGCGGTCTTTCAGGGCCCTCCCCGATGACCCACACCTGCCAGTGTGGCTCGCCAGCTCCAGTCCTTTCCTCTCCCCTGTACTTCAGGTTGGGCCTATGGCAAGGGCTTCGTGACTGCCGACATGATCCGGGAGCACCTGCCCGCCCCGGGGACCGACGTGCTGCTGCTGCTGTGTGGGCCGCCGCCGATGGTGCAGCTGGCCTGCCATCCCAATTTGGACAAACTGGGCTACTCGCAGAAGATGCGGTTCACCTACTGAACACCCTCAGCTTGCCTGCGAGTGTCCCCACTCGGTGCTTGAGCACTGCAAGCCCTAGATGCCTTTTCTGAGACCATCAGCCTTGTGTGTGTCACTCGGGAGCTGAAATCCAGATGGTGTCTGCAGGAACAGCATTCCTGCGGCCAGGGGGATGGGCCAGGGCTGGGTCCTTCCCTCCGATCAAGTCTCCCTGTGATAAAAAAGCCAGGTGAGGCCCATGGAGTCAGAAAGAAGGGAACCTGAACGTTTCTTCCAGGATGGCCTGGTTCCTGGATGGCATCATTGTCTCGCCTGCTCTGTGCCTGTGATGTGCGTGTGATGTGTTTTACTTCACAGTCAGTACCCTTAGCCTCAAGGGCAAAGTCTGTAAATGAGCGTAGGAGTGCAAGTTCAGTGGCCTGCGGACATTGTCTTAGGGAGATGGCAGGGCAGGAGGCAATGGTTTCTCCAAGCCGCTAGACCTCAGGCAGAGGAGCCGTGGAATGTGTGTGTGTGTGTGTGTGTGTGTGTCCGTCTCGGCCCCTGCCCAGGCAAAAGGGAAATGGCTGCTTGTGGCAGGAACTTCTGGCTATGCAAATAAATGGGGCTGAGGCCCCGGCGTGATACCCAAGGTGTGATTGTGTTGGGAGTCCTTTTCCGAATGTTCCAGGGCCTGGGGAAGAAGGGTTTCCCAGCATAGAATTCTCGCGAGCTTCCAGAGAGCAGCTGTGCCCTCTGCTGAAACATGAGCTACCCCACACTCGCCCATCTGCGAGCGGCTGCTCCACCCCTCCCGGGAAGACCCTGAGTGGGGGAAGGAGTCACGCACAAGGGGACACCTCTGAGCCCAGTGCCCCTCCCTTGCTTCGGCCACGCCCCCCCCTTCCTCCTCCCGGCCTTGTCTTTACCACGTTCATTCCTCAGGGCACCTGGCAGACAAATCCAAATGCTGCCCTTCTGTCTGGCACAGGATCCTCTGCTTTAAAAAGTAACTTGACATCACTGGCCCCGGCCAGGCCTGGTGACGCCTGGACAAAGGCGGCCTCCCCAGCCCCTCTGGCCTCGAAGTGTGACCCAAGCCACTCCCTCCAGGTCAGCAGCTTCGGATTCTTCTTGCTGGTCTACCAGAGCAAAACAATGCCCCAGGCTCAGGCGGAGGCCACGTGGTTTTTCTGCGTGGAGCTGTATGTTGCTGTCTCCCAGGCCCCTTAGAGAAAGCTCGCGGGACCCTCAGAACTCAGCCCTCCACTGAGCAGTGTCCAGGGATCCATTTGGCAGGATTCCAGCAAACACATCCCGATTAGTGAGTGTGGTTTTGCTTTCTTTCTTTCTTTTTTTTTTTTTTTTTGACAGGCAGAGTGGACAGTGAGAGAGAGAGACAGAGAGAAAGGTCCTCCTTTGCCGTTGGTTCACCCTCCAATGGCCGCTGCGGCCAGCACGCTGCGGCCGGCGCACCGCGCTGATCCGATGGCAGGAGCCAGGTACTTATCCTGGTCTCCCAAGACACAGTCCCAGGGGGTGGCGCTGTGGCACAACGGGTTAAAGCTCTAGCCTGCAGTGCCAGTATCCCATATGGGTGCTGGTTCGAGTCCCGGCTGCTCCACTTCTGATCTAGCTCTCTGCTATGGCCTGGGAGAGCAGTAGAAAATGGCCCAAGTGCTGGGGCCCCTGCACCTGCTTGGGAGACCCAGAAGAAGTTCCTGGCTCCTGGCTTCAGATCGGCTCAGCTCTGGCCATTGTGGTCATTTGGGGAGTGAACCAGCAGGTGGAAGACCTCTCTCTACTCTACCGATCTCTGTAACTCTATCTTTCAAATAAATAAAATAAATCTTAAAAAAAAAAAAAAAGTCCCATGGGGCCAGCGCTGTGGCTTAGCGGGTTAAAGCCCTGAACTGAGCCGCCAGCATCCCATATGGGCGCTGGTTCTAGTCCCGGCTGCTCCACTTCCAAACCAGCTCTCAGTTATGGCCTGGGATAGCAGTAGAAGATGGCCTAAGTCCTTGGACCCCTGCACCCACGTGGGAGACCCGGAAGAAGCTCCTGGGTCCTGGCTTCAGATGGGCACAGTTCCAGCCATTGCAGCCAACTGGGGAGTGAACCAACGGAAGGAAGATATCTCTCTCTCTCTCTCTGCCTCTCCTCTCTCTCTGAAACTCTGACTTTCAAATAAATAAATAAATTTTTAAAAAGAAAAAGTCCCAGATATATCACCTCCAGAAAGGCAAATCTTTTTATTATTATTATTATTTACTTATTTGAAAGGGAGAGAGAGATCTCTTTCATCCACTGATACACTCTACAACTTGCCAAGGGTCCAGACCAAAGCCAGGAAGGAGCCCAGAACTCCATCTGGGTCGCCCATGTGGGTGGCAGGCGCCCAAGTACTTGAGCCATCTCCTGCTGCTTTCCCAGGCACTTAGCAGTGAGCTGGTTCAGAAGCAGAGCAGCCAGGATTGGAACCAGTGCTCCGATGTGGGATGCTGGCGTCACAGGTGGGGGCTTAGCACACTGCACCACAACACTGGCCCCCAGAAAGGCGAATCTTACGATTGTTGAGTTCAGTTGGGGAAGCAGCCAAGCAAAGAGAATTTCCACCATGGAAGAGCACCATTCCTTGACTTGCAAGGGTTTCTGCCTTATCCACTTTAAAAACATCATTTAAGGACTTGTGTGCCTAGCGCTGTGCTAAGCCTTGAGGGTACAACAGTGACCAAGACTAGTCTTAGACCCCCAGAGAGCTCATTCTAAGATAGACAAGTGACACGTCGGTACAACACAGTCTCAGTCCCACTGCAGTGGAGCTACACAGCAGGCCCAGAAGGGGAGGAGTTGAGAATAATTCAGAGAAGGAAGAGGAGAAACAGAATCAACATATTTTGGTTAACAGCCATGTACTAGGCACTATGCTAAGAATTCGGCATTGTTTAATCCTTACGATAGTCTTGTGAGTCAAAGATTAAGCATTTACCAAAGGCCATCCAGCTGGCCAGTGCCTGGCAGAGCCTGGATCTGAATATGGGATCGGCTGAGGCCAACGCCAAACTTACAGCCAGGCGCCGTGAAGTGCTTGGATTTTCGGCAGACCACGAGGGAGGGCAGCCCAACCAAAGGAGCCGCTTTTACAAAAACCTGGAGGAGTGAAGGAAGTTTTTGGAGAGCCAGCAGTTTTTTTTTTTTTTTTTTTTTTTAAGATTTATTTATTTGAAAATCAGAGTTACACAGACAGAGAAGGAGAGGCAGAGGCAGAGAGAGAGAGAAAGAGAGAGAGAGACAGGTTTTCCATATGTTGGTTCACTCCCCAGATGCCCACAACGGCTGGAGCTGAGCCGATCTGAAGCCAGGAGCCAGGAGTTTCTTCCAGGTCTCCCATGTAGGTGCAGGGGCCCAGGCACTTGAGCCATCTTCTACTGCTTTCCCAGGCCATAGCAGAGAGCTGGATCGGAAGTGGAGCAGCCAGGACTCGAACCAGCACCCATATGGGATGCCGGCACTGCAGGCAGCGGCTTTAGGCGCAGTGCCGGCCCTAGAGCCAGCAGTTCTTGAGGCCCAACATGCATGAGGGAAATGGGGGAAGATGAGGCCTGGGATGGGTGAGAGGCAGCTTGTGAACTCCTACAGAAGTGGAGCAGCTCTGAGGTTCCTGCAGTGGGCAACACAGTCACAGCTAATGCTTACGAAATGCTGATGTTAAAAAACCTGCATGTAGGGGCTGATACTGTGGCATAGCCAGTAAAGCCACTGTCTGCGGCGCTGGCATCCCATATGGGCACTGGTTCAAGACCCGGCTGCTCCACTTCCAATCCAGCTCTCTGCTATGGCCTGGGAAAGCAGTAGAAGATGCCCCAAGTCCTTGGGCCCCTGCACCCGCATGGGAGACCCGGAAGAAGCTCCTGGCTCCTGGCTTCAGATTGGTGGAGCACTGACTTCTGTGGCCATCTGGGGAGTGAACCAGCGGATGGAAGACCTCTCTTCCTCTCTCTCTCTCTCTCTGCCTCTCTGTAACTCCGCCTTTTAAATAAATAATCTTTTTTTTTTTTTTTAAAGACGAAGCACCTGCATGCGTTATCTCACTCAATCCTGAGCCAGGACTCGGCTCCCATTTGGAGAGGTTCCCTGATGTGCATCAGATCACAGGCTGACCAGGGGCAGAGCCTGGGTCTGCGTGGCTCCGCAGCCCCGAGGAAGATCGTGGGTTCCTGGGTCCACAAAGGCCTTGCGTGTGTGCCACCCCAAAGAACTGAAGAAGCGCCTGGTCCCCCGAAGGCCGCACCGCCGTCTCCCAGGTGAGCACTCCAGGTGCACGTGGAGCCGGCACGTAGCTTTGGCCCGAAAGCCAGGGCCAGTCCAGGAGGCGGGGAACACGGGGTTGAAGAGGAGGGACAGAGCGTTGGTGATAGACTTGCAGGTTCTCTCCCGGCGTAGAGGGCACAGTGGGGGAGGGGAGGACTCAGCATTCCTTCCCCGGGCTCGGTCTAATTCTCTGCAATCCCTTCTCCATCACGCGCCCCAGCGCGGCTTTCGAGGGGTTTGGCACCGGAGCTGCCAGGCAGAGTGTGAGCGAAGGAGACGCGGGGAGGGAGGACTTGCGGCGTGCCCGGGTGCGGGGGCTGGGCCGAGGGCCAGCGGGGCCTCCGGGGCAGGGCCGGGGGCGGGCCGGGCAAGAGAGGCGGGACCCAGGGGGCGGGTCAGGAGGATGGGGCGGGGCCCAAGGGGGCGGGCCGGGAGGATGGGCGGAACCCGGGGGCGGGATGCTGGGCGGGGCCTGGGCCGGGCCTAGTGTCCGGGGCGGGGCCCAATGGGGGGGCCGGGAGGGTGGGGCGGGGCCCAGGGGCGGGGCGGGGGTAGGGGCAGGCCGGGCCTCCGGGGCGGGACCGAAGGGAGCAGCGCTGTGATTGGGAGTCCGGGAGGGGCGTCTGGGATTGGAGGCGGCGAGGAGGGGCCCGCGAGGAGGTGACGCGGCTGCGGAGGTGACGCGGTGCGGTCGCGCGCCCCTTCCGGCGCGGGGAGGGCGCTGAGGATCCGGGGCTGCTCGGCCGCAGGCGGCCTCCAGCGCCGCGGGATGTAGCGCCCGGGACCGCGGCCCCCAGCAGAGCCTGCCCGCCCAGCCGTAAGTGTCCCCGAGGCCGGCCGGTGGGGCGGGAACTCGGCCTGAGCGCGGGCGCCCGAGCCCGGCCAGCCCCGCGGAGGGGGCAGCCGTGGAGCACCCCGCCCCACGTCCCGAGGGTCCCAGGCGGCGGCCCCCGGAGCCGGGCGCGCCTCCGGCCTCCCGGCGATCGGCTTGTAAACATTCCGGCCCCCTGGCCGCGCTGGGTCTCCCTCCGGCCGAGCCTCGGCTCTCGGCCGTCCTGGGGCGTGCGCGGGGCCGACCCCGACGGCGTCCGGGCCTGGGTCCGGCCCTGGGTCCGGCCCGACCGCCAAAGCCGAGCCTCGGCCAGGCCGCGCGCGTGGGTGGTGGGGTGCGGGCCTGGGTCGCAGAATCGCCTCTCTGCACGGTCGCCGGACCGTGGAGGTTCCTCGGCCGGGGCTTGGCAGGTCCGAGCAGGTGGTGCCCCCGCCCTGCCGGGGTCGGAGGGCGGGCAGGTGGGCAGACTCCGCGTTTACGGCAGCCCTAAAAGCCGAAATGTGAACCACTGTGGGGAAAAACGGAATTCCGCTGCCTGAGGACGGTGGGCTCGGAGGATGCTGTGTTAGTGTGGGAATTGGGGGCTGCACGCCTTGGGTTTTTAAGGTGGTGACTAAGGGAGGCGCGCTCCCCCCTGTCTGACGCTTCGGGGCAGGATGAGAAGCTGGCCAGCGGGATTTCGGTTCTCACAATTTGGGGCGTCGGCGGGGCGGCAGGGGCCCGGGGGGGCTGCAGGTCCCCCACGTCTTGGCCTCGAGTCCCGGCTAGGAAGCCGCAGGGATTCAGCGCCTGCTCCCGTCGAGGGAGGCCCGTGCTGGCCGGGACTTCTCAGGCACAGTGGGGTCTGTTTACTGCTTTTCTGCTGTGATGGCGCAAGCGCCGATGCTGAGGTGTTGTGGCGTCCGCACCCTGCCAGGAATTTAGACGGGGCGGCGCTGGGCGTGCTGCAGCGTCAGGGTCGCCGGCTCGCAGCCACCGCGTCTCTGTCCCAGGGGGAAGTTTCCTGTGCCCAAGTGTGGGTGGCCCCTGGGGAATCTGCCTGGAATGCTGCTCTTAGGTCCTTTTTAGGATAGATCTCAGCAGCTGTACCTACTTGCTAAGTGCGGTTCGCAGAGGTCAGGAAATTAACGTGATTTCGAAGGAAACCGATTCGCCAGCAGGTGGGGGGGAGTGGGAAGGCTAAGAGGGGGCCGCTTAGGCTCCAGCTGCCGGCGCCGACAGAGGGAGTTCGCCACCTTAAGTAGGTTTTCAGGCGACCTTTAGTTTCTTCACTCTGGCCTCATTTTACCTTTCCAAGGCTCTTTATGAAAAAGTGGATTATTCACCGCCCTGGGGCTGTGTCCTTTCACGCTCAGCGTTTGTTCTGTCCTGTACCCTTCGGGAACACCCTGCTCCTGTCTACCAATCAAGGCCTTTTCTCCCACAAAATCTTCCTTTCTTGGTCACTTCAACTGAAAGTCAAATTGAGCTTTTCCTCTGAATTCCTCCAGCACTTAGCCTTGCAGTGATACTAACAAGTTCTTTCCCCTCTTAAAATCGAGGCCAGTAACCGTGTCACACCTCTCTTGGCCTTGTCTCTGTAGCCGCAGCACCATGCGTATTGTGAGCAATCAGTGGGTGTCTTCGGATTCACAAATAGAATTTGCCCTTCTTTCTAGGCCAGTGAATCTGTTCTGTTTCCCTGGGAGATTTCCCTCGACTCCAGACGGAAACCCTGACACTCCTGCTGTGTTATCCTGGCCCGGGCACTTGTGGTCCCACTTGGTTAATTATGGCTGCCCCCCCCCCCCCCAGTGCTGGTGCTCATCACAGTTGTTCTGCACAGAAGCCCCTGAGAGCGCCCTCCAGCCAAACCAGTCCCCAGTGAGTGCCTCTTAGGCCCCCACTGGTCTGCTTGCTCACTGGGGTTGCTGGGGTGCACAGCATAAAGTGGGTGCCGCATTGGGCACTCGTGCATCTGTAGTGTCTCTGGAAGGTGGGTATTGAAAGCAGACTGGCATGAAGACCCCTCAGTGGTGTGTGCAGTTCATTTGTTCGGGTCTGTTTTTTGCATCATGACATTAGGGAAGTTTGCCTGTCTCTGTTAGAGACAAAAGGCCTCTGGTGCTGGGAGAGCTGTAACTGGGGCAGAGCTGCAGAGGAAAGGAGGCCCTGCATCAGCGACCCCCGGCGTCGGCGGGGGGCTCTCCCGCGGGGCACTCTCAGTGCGGGCTTTGCCGTGAGCCCCGTGTCCCCAGCAGTGACGCTGCTCTCCTGTGTCGTGGAGACGGCCGTGTTCCCTGTGCTGCTAGACAAGTTCAGATTTAGGGCACTGACATCCGCGAGCGGGGCCTGCGTGGATGGAGCCTGCCGCAGCACCGCTGAGCGTCTAGGGAGCTCAGATGAAAACCTGGAAGCAGCTTGCTGTGCCGTTGACTGCAGCGAAGGTGTGTGCTAGCACCTGCACAACGGGAGAAGGAGTGTCTCCACCACCCGTAAGGGAATCTCTCCAGCTAACCGCTAGAGATCCAGAGTCAGTCTCTCCCGCAAGTCTAACCCAGGATTATCTTATTCATGGGAGCACAGCCGCCCCCCGGCTCCACAGCTTTACTCCCTGAGATCCTAGATTTAGGCAGTTGGAAAGCCCACTGGCGGGAGTTATTAGCTTGAGTTGAGGAAATCCCATCAAAAATGCGCTCCGATGGAGTTCAGCTCAATCATGATTTGCTATGTTGGGTGTGGCAAGTTTGAGGGGAAAAATATTTCCTCTAAAATCCGTGAGCAACAGAAAGCTGGCAGAAAGCTCAAGTGTATTTTGGCTCCAGGTCTGAATTTCCCAGAATCCATCTGTACCGTAGGGGGAATCTCCCGGAATCCGTCTACACCGTGGGGGAATCTCCTGGAATCCATCTACACCATAGGGGGAATCTCCCGGGATCCATCTACACTGTGGGGGGAATCTCCCGGGATCCATCTACACTGTGGGGGGGAATCTCCCAGGATCCCTCTGTACCGTAGGGGTTGTGCTGACTGTAACAGCTAAGACAGTGGTCGTGAGCCTGGCTGGAAGGGATGTTCCCAGGGCCTGGTCGTGCCTGCTCTCTTCCTGCCACCTCCCACCCTCTCTCCCTTTCCTGTCGCTGTTGCTGCAGTTTACAAGCCCCCACTGGACGGTGGACGTTCCTCGTGATGGCATGCTCTCCAGGACGTGCTTCCAGGCGTGAGGATGTATTTTATGTGCTGAGGTGTAGCTGATGGCTGCTTTGTGATGTCACTGGCCTGTCCATCAGGTTTGGTGGCTCTGGATTTGGAAGATGTGGAGGGGGTGGAAGCTGCTGAGAGGCAGGCTGGCTCAGGAGTTAGGAGAACGTCTGTGATGGCCAGGAGCCTTGAGGACGTAGACGCTTTCTAGACCAAATGAGGAAAGAGTAAGAACAGCAAACTGGATTCTGCTTTTGATTTTTGCACCCTAATTGCCCAACTTGGAGTTAAGCGAACACAATGTGTGATCGGTGATCATTAGTTGAGGGGGTCCTCTCCCCGCTGCCTGTCCGGAGCAGTGAGATTGGATTACTTACGCTGTACGTGTAACAAGTCGCCCTTATGCCATCTGTCTAAGCTCTTTGGAGATGGTGACATCACTTGTCCAACTTTGTATTCTGTACGGTACCTGAAGATTCTTTAGGGGGGCTGGCGCTGTGGCATAGCAGGTAAAGCCACTACCTATGGTGCCGGCATCCCATATGGGCCTGGTTGGCCCAGCCCTGTCTGTTGTGGCCATTTGGGGAGTAAGCCAGTAGATAGAAGATCTCTAACTCTGCCTTTCGAAGAAATAAATCTTAAAAAAGGGAAAAAAAATTGAATGATCAGGGCAGACTGCACACAGTGAGCATGACTTGGCTTCTCGGCACCAGCTAGAGTTCTTGCCCTTTTCCTTGTACTGTGGGGCTCTTGTATCCCCTCCCCAGAGCAAGCCAACCCATTCACTAGCACCCTAAAGAATTGTTTTTTAAGATTTATTTATTTATTTGAAAGAGAGGCAAAGGCAGAGAGTTAGAGGTCTTCCATCCACTGGTTCACTCCCCAGATGGCCACAACGGCTGCAGCTGGGCCAGTCTGAAGCCAGGAGCTTCTTCCGGGTCTCCCACATGGGTGCAGGGGCCCAAGCACTTGGTCCATCCCCTGCTGCTTTCCCAGGCCACAGCAGGGAGCTAGATTGGAAGTGGAGCAGCCGGGACTCAAACTGGTACCCATAAAAGATGCCAGAGCTGCGGGCAGAGGCTTCTTTGGCTGTGCCATGGCGCGGGCCCCCTCGTTTAATCATCTTTTTTTGTTGTTGTTGTTTTTATTTGACAGGTAGAGTTATATATAGACAGTGAGAGAGAGGCAGAGAGAAAGGTCTTCCTTCCGTTGGTTCATTCCCCTAATGGCTGCTACAGCCAGTGCTGCGCCGATCCGAAGCCAGGAGCCAGGTGCTTCCTCCTGGTCTCCCATGCGGGTGCAGGGGCCCAAGCACTTGGGCCATCCTCCACTGCCTTCCTGGGCCTCAGCAGAGAGCTGGACTGGAAGAGAAGCAACCAGGACTAGAACCCGGCCCATATGGGATGCGGGCGCTGCAGGTGGAGGATTAACCAAGTGAGCCACGGCGCTGGCCCCTTCAATCATCTTGAAACATGAGGTCTGACCCAAATCAGAGATGTGTATCTTGACCTGTGTAGCGTTGCATCCCGAATGCGAGGCTGTTTGTTTAGCTGTGTTTCTGCCTTGGGTCTGCTCCGTGCTTCTCTCAGACCTCTCCAAGATGCCCAAGTCTAGTTACATTTTTGCTGGTGGTATAGATTATTTCTTCGGGAAGCTGTTTATTCAGCAGCCTGTCATTTTAAGGAAGTGTGTTTTCAGGTCAGCCTATTGAGAAACGTTTCCTAATGTTTCTTCTGGTGGGGGCCGGGATCTCCCGAGGTCCTCAGGGGCCTCCAGTTTCCTGTTCTCCTTGAGCTCAGCTATTGACTGTGCGCGGGCATCTGCCTTGTCAGAGCCTTGCACATTTAGGGGAAGAGGAACTGTGCGCGTTGTCACCACGTAAGCTCTGCCTGCTGTGCGGTGAGCTGTTGTCTGTCTCCCTCGGGCTAGGTTTGCCTGTTGCTTTCAGCTCTGGTTCTGGGTTGAACATGTAGTATGAGGCATGACTGTTCTGAAACTTGAGGGCAAATTAAAGTATTAGTCAGTGTTCCCCAGCCAGAACCAACAGGGTGGATGGATGGAAGAGAAGGGGTTTATTGGGCAGCTGGCTCACATGATAACGAGGACTAAGTCCCATGACAGGCCATCTGCAAGCCGGAGGACGAGGAAAGCCGACAGAGTGGCCTCGTGCACACCCAGGGTGCCAGCAGCCTAACTCAGTCACACGTGGGGCTGCTGGCACAAGTCCCAGAGCCCAAAGGCTGGAGAATCTAGAGTTTTAGATGTCCAAGGGTGGAAGCACGTCTGGCTGTGAGAGCGAAGGGGGAGGGGGGAGGAAGAAATGAATTCTGTCTTTCCTCTGCCTCTCTGTTCTGTCCGGGCCCGCAGCCCATTAGTTGGTGCCGCCCACAGTGAGTGAGGACACAGCTTCCTTACTCGATGCAATGATTCAAACACCAGTCTCTTCTAGAAACAACCTCACAGGGACACCCAGAAATAATGCCTTATTAGCATTGTAGGTGTCCCCTAATCTGTTCAAGTTAACACAAAAAATTAGCCATCCCACCTGATTGCATATATCCAATGCAGTCCCTTAGAAGAAACTATAATTACTCTTGGATAGAAACTGGTACAGGATGCCAAAGATGTTTGCATTCCTGGCGAATGGCCATCAACAAGAGAGTGTCTTGTACGGGAGCAAAGTCGCGTCTCCTGTGACCAGCTCACTCCATGTGCAGGTGTGACTTGGCCCTCTTTGCAGTGGCCTGTGGTTATTAGGGCTTGGGTAACCACCGCAAGAAAATTCTAACATCTGGCCACAACTTCCCTGTGTGTAATAAAGTCCCTTGTCTGGAGTCGGGGAGGGGAGCAGAACAGTAATTTGCAGCACAAGTAAACATCTTTGGGACCAGCTCCCTCCTTCTGGTGTTCTTGGCATGTCCCTGAGGCCTGGTGAGAGATTGCGACCCCAAGTCCAGCCCAGGAGAACCGAGTGTTTCTATGCCTTTTCCTAGAAAACCGAATTCTGGGTTTCTTCAGTTTCCCTAAAGGATTTGTGTTCCTTTTTGTAATTTCTGAAAACCTAAACTGAGTGGGGCTTAGCTTATGTCTGTGGTGGTTGGGACAGGCTCTTGTGCAGCCAGTTATTAGGGGTGTGTGTGTGTGTGTGTGTGTGTATTGTTTGTGAGGCAAAGGGCAAACCTGGGGCTGCCTTCTTGCTTTCAACTTCCTGCTGCCAGGTAATGTTGCTTGCTTTAAGGGGAGATTGTGATGAAATCTTACTATCCAAGGAGAACCCAGCCTGTAATCCTATAATGCCTATAGAATTAGCAGATCCTACAAACAAATTTCCTGCTGGTCATCCCTCGCACAGGCAAGTGGCTTTTGTATGCAAAACACATTTGTCAGAGCATTTGTAGGTAAAGCGCAACTGAGTCAGTTGGTGTTTAACTCATTTCTGAGCCTGGGTGATCGGACAGCAGCTGCAGCCCCGTGGCGGGAGTGATCACCGCAGACCGTCCTCCTGCAGGGACTCCACACCTAGAGGAGTGGGGGTGGGGTAGCTTGTCTCGGTGGTGACTGTTTGCAGCCATGTCGGCAGGATCAGCAGGTTCTTAATACAGAATGCTATTAAAGACAGGCAAGAATAGAATTCTTCTAAGCAATTCATTGGCTTTCAGAATTGAAGACACGGTGTGTGTGGATTAGCTGTGTCTTAGTATTAAATTATGGAGGTGAAACTATAAGAGGAATAAATCGACGACCTTCACATTGTGTTTGATTTCAGCGTCAACCATCACAGGGAGATCTCTGCCTCCTGGGGCTGAGAGCCCCCGACCCCCCGCAAGCTGAAGCTGCAGGGTACTGCGGTGCCAGCCTGATGTCTTCCCACAAAGGATCCGCGGCAGCACAGGGCAACGGGGCACCTGCCAGCAACAGGGACGCAGACTCGGTGGAGCTGACCGAACTGGGACCCCTCTTAGAAGAGAAGGGCAAACGAGCAGTCACCAACCCAACCAAAGTAAGTCGCTCCCGGAGCCGTTCCCCGGCCAGGCGCGCGCCCTGGCCCTCTGTCGGCCGCTGTGCCTTAGGATCCGAGCCCCCCAGGAACATCTCTGTCCGAGGTCTCATCGGTATCTTTTTGCCTGTTTTTTCCACTCTGAGTTTCTGGGAATTCACTCCTCTTTGTAACCCCAGCATTTAGCACAAGGCCTGAAAGCCAGGAAGGGAGGGAGCAGACGGTTAGGGGCGCGCTCGACGGCCTATAGCAGCACAACTTCTGCAGCTTTGACAAGACAGCATCTCACGTGAGAGGTTCTGGAAGGAGCCAGCGCGTGGCTGATAGGCGGGCGCACGCCTGCCAAAGCCCGTCTGGCTCCTCAGTCGTTCTAGGCGTTGTCTGTCACGCACACTACTCCCTGGGGATGAGGACACCTCCTTCCCTCTGGAAGACACTCCAGGACACGCGGGCCGAGGGGAACGACGCCGTTACATTCAGCCACAATGGAGGCTCCAAAGCGAGTCTTTTCCTTGGGCCTGAGTAGCATTGCCACCCTGAAGAGTACAAGGACTTACCTAGGAAGAGAGAGACGGTGGATGTTGGGATAGGCAAGCAGAATCTGCATCGCAGGATCTAAGAGGGACTGTGTGTTTCAACAAGAGGGCGAGGGAGCAGCCCAGAGAAAGGACAGGACTGCCAGGGTCTCCATCTCCATGGCTGGAGGCCTGGGACGGGGAGAACGGTCTCTTCGAATGGTCTCTCTTCTGCATGGGTACGGGCTCTTGCTACTGCCGCCGTCTGGGGAACCGGTTCTGATCACTGACCCTCCTGGGGGCCTCCGTGGATACAAAGTTGCAGTCAAATAGCATCCCCAGAGTCAGCTCACAGAACCAGGAACAGAATTGTGAAGGCAGTCGGAGACTCTGTGCCTACTTGACAAGTTGAAAATGTAGTGGTCTGAAAGAACTATTTGGAAATTGGGGGAAGCTGAGATTTACCAGCCTCAAGAGAAGGATGGGCCGTTGTCTTTTTTTTTTTTTTTTAAGATTTATTTATTTATTTGAAAGGTGGCGTTAACAGAGAGAGCTAGCTTCCACCCATTAGTTCAATCCCCAAATGGCTGCAACGGCCAGGGCTGGGCCAGACTGAAGCCAGGAGTTTCACCTGGGTCTCCCATGTGGGTACAGGGGTCCAAACACTTGGGCCATCTTCCACTGCTTTCCCAGGCACATTAGTAGGAAACTGGATCAGAAGTGGCGCGGCCAGGACTTGTACTGGTGCCCATATGGGATGCCAGCACTGCAGGCAGTGGCTTAACCTGCTTTGCCATAGCACCAGCTCCATCATCAAGTCATTTTGTTTTTGTTTTTAAAAATTTATTTATTTATTTGAAAGGCAGAGTTAGAGAGGTCTTCCATATACTAGTTCACTCCCCAGTTGGCTGCAACAGCCAGAGCTGGGCCGATCCAAAGCCAGGAGCCTCTTCCAGGTCTCCCAGGCTGGTACAGGGGTCCAAGGACTTGGGCCATCTTCCACTGCTTTTCCAGGCCATAGCAGAGAGCTGGATCAGAAGAGGAGCAGCCAGGTCTCGAACTGGTGCCCATATGGGATGCCGGCACCGCAGGTGGCAGCTTTACCTGCTATACCACAGCACCGGCCCCGCCATCCAGTCTTAACACCTGGGGCTGGTGTGCCCGTCCCCTGTCCCTCAGCTGTCTTCTCCGCCAGGACCTGTCTCCTGGTGCCAAGTGGAACTTCCACTCCCGCGTTTACAAAGTGTTCATAATTTCAGACCACAGTGTTGTGAACCAGTAAATATGGGGGTACTTTAAAAGTTTGTAGAAAACTGGGGTGTAAAGATGAGTTTATTTTGGTATGAAAAAATTGAAATCTTTGCATGCAGTTTTTTCTAATATACATTTTTCATGAGCTTTTTGAGTATCATGTATATAAATTTCAAATCTTCTTGTACCAAAATGAATGCATCTTTTACTTGCGTTGCCCATGAACTTCCCCTCGCATCCTCCTGTCGTGCTCTGGCCCTGTGTAGGAGAGAGGCCGGCAGAAAGCACTGAGTTGTGTTTCTCTGCTGCTCGCCGGGCCTGGTGCGGCACAGTGGGTGAGGGGACTCCCTGTGTTTTCCCGCAGGCTGAAGAAGAGCAAACATGCCCGGTGCCCCAGGAAGAAGAGGAGGAGGTGCGGGTGCTGACGCTGCCCCTGCAGGCCCACCACGCCATGGAGAAGATGGAGGAGTTCGTGTACAAGGTGCAGCTCGGGAGCCTGTCCTGGGAGGGCGAGGGCGGCCGGCTTACCTGGACGTTCCCGCTGGCGAGCTGCCGTGGGCCCAGGAGCTTTCCCGCTGCGGGCGGGTTTGTCTTGTTGGTTAAGGTGAAGTCGAGGTGATGCAGCCTGGGCAGATGTTTAGTGCCTGCTGTACCCGGCATTGTTCACAATAGTCTAAGCAGGGGTTCTCTGCTGTTTTATGCTAAGAAGTCTATGTCAGTGCACTGCGGTGCTGTAGGTTCCTTTGTGACATGCCACATGAGCAGTATTGCTGAACTCGAGTCGAAGTGTACTTTCTGAGTAGTGGTGAGCATTTTGAAATACCTGCAGAAGTAGCGTGTGAGAACATCGGAGGTTTCTGTTGGCGACAAAGCCATATGTTCTAATACTCTGGTCCGTTGCCTACATCTGTAATTGAGGGAAATCCTAAATGCAGTTAGAGATAAATGAAAACCAAGGTCCTTTTTTCCATCCAAGTTTTCATCCACTCCCTGGATTTTGTCCATGGTGCACAGACCCTAGACTCAGACCCCTGCTCTAGACCGTAGAAGTCACGGCCAAAAAGAACTGAGAGTGTGACCGCGGGAGGGATGGAGCGGGGCAGGCCGTCTCCTGGAGAGGGACGAAGAAGGGCTCGTGTGTTTATAAAACCCGAAGTGAAATTTGTCTTCATTCACTAGTTCAGTTTTGAAATTTCAAGTGGCCTAAAGGAGGTGTGGCAGATTTGTTTTAAAAGCTGAAAATCGCGTACAAAAACATATCCAGATACACAATCGTGAGACAAGGACGTCGCAGTTTTTAGAAAGCGGTCAGAGTCTGAGTCAGCGCCCTGGTAGCCCACGCATGCTGTGACTCGGCTGGTCCACGCTGCTTCCCTGCTTGTCCCAGGGACCAGCGGAAGCTTGCCCGACAGTTTCCCAGATGGGGTCTCGGGGTCCCTGCTCATCCCAGGGAGCCAGTGTTTGCCTAGCGCGAGCTTGCCTGTTGCAGGTATGGGAGGGCCGCTGGCGGGTCATCCCGTACGACGTGCTGCCCGACTGGCTGAAGGACAATGACTACCTGCTCCACGGCCACCGGCCGCCCATGCCCTCCTTCCGGGCCTGCTTCCGAAGCATCTTCCGCATCCACACGGAGACCGGCAACATCTGGACCCACCTGCTTGGTGAGTGGCTTGGGTCGGGGTGGGGGAGGGGATCCGGCTTTGTTTCCTTAACTACCAAGGGATTGTGTAGCCTTTGTCCTTGGGAAGGAAGGCCCGTGTAGTTGCTCTGGTTAATGGATAGCTGGAGTTGTACCCCCCCCCTTTTTTTTTAAGATTTATTTATTTGAAAGGCAGGGTTACAGAAACAGTGAGAGGGAGAGACAGAAACAAAGAGAAACTTCCACCTGCTGGTTCACTCCCCAAATAGCCACAGAGGCTGGGCCTAGGCCAGGCTGAAGCCAGGAGCCTGAAACTCCATCCAGGTCTCCCACGTGGGTGCAGAGGCCCAGCACTCGGGCCGTCTGCTGCTTTCCCAGGTGCGTTAGCAGGGAGCTGGATTGGAAGTGGAGCAGTCAGGACTCGAACTGGCACTCAAATGGGATACTGGTGTTGCAGGTGATGGCATAACCCGTTATGCCACAACACCAGCCCCTAGAGTCGTGTCTTTAACGCCTAGTGACCTTGGTCGGTCTTTGATGACTGATTCTAAAGACTGAGGGTAGAAGGCCTGGAAACAAGAAATTGGGGCTGGACATTCTCATTATCCCAGGCAGGACTGTTCTAGGTGGAGGCAATTTCTCTGCTTCCTAAGTCCCCACTGTTTAAAGAGAATGAAAAACACCTGCAGTTCCCACAAACTGGCTTCAACTTCTGATCCTGCTGTGGTTTGCGGGTCTGAACCCGTCAGCTGCCAGCGTGTGCGCGTTCCCTTTCTCCTCACGGGTTTGCTTTTTCCTCCCTACAGGTTTCGTGCTGTTTCTGTTTTTGGGAATCTTGACCATGCTCAGACCAAATATGTACTTCATGGCCCCCCTCCAGGAGAAGGTGGTGTTCGGGATGTTCTTTCTGGGCGCAGTGCTCTGCCTCAGCTTCTCCTGGCTCTTCCACACCGTCTACTGTCATTCAGAGAAGGTCTCTCGGACTTTCTCCAAGTGAGTTGAGGGCGCAGCTACAGAAGTCTGGGCACTGTGCCCGCATTGTGTGATGCTGGTGGGACAGGCTGCCGGGAATGCCTGTAACTCCTAACGAGCCCTGGAAATCCTCAAGTGCCAGACGAACAGAGTTTTTCTTTCCTTTTGGTGAGAGACAGAGAGGGAGCCCCTGTCTGCCAGTTCACTCCCCAAATGCCAGCAGTGGGTGGGATGGGGCTGGGTTGCAGCCGGGCGCCAGGAACTCAGTCCAGGTCTCCCACGTGGGTGGCAGGGGCTGTAACCACTGGCTTCCAGGGTCTGCGCTGGTGGGCAGCTGGAGTCAGGGACCAGAGCTGAGAGTTGAGCTCCAGTGCTGCTCTGGGCGACGCAGGCCTCTGAGCCCTGGACTAAATGCCTGCCCCGACGGGAAGGCTCTGTTGTGTGGCTCGAGTTGCGGGGACAGCTTTTCTCTCAAACACTTCAAGAAAAACTTGCTGCAGCCTCCTCAGCGGGTGGGAACCAGTGTGGAATGCATTTTCTGGCTGAGCAGTGCTGTCTTTTGTGAAAACCGGGGTGCTGTGGACTGCTTCCCGTGACCTGGCGCCCAGTACCAGCTGACCCCCCTGTGGGCCCAGCCACAGCGGGGCGTGGTGAATAGCGCGTGCTTCCTCTGCCACGGCCCCTCCCACCAGTGAGGGAGCGCTTATCTCTGCTGCCCATGCGCTGCTGGAAGCCCCAGATGTCCATCATCTACGCCCTCCCTGTCCCCCAGCTCCAGGCCTGAGCTGAGCTGTTTGTGTGCTTGTTTTGTTGTTTTTGGTTTTGGTGGTGAATTAGTTTGTTTTTCCCAATAACACCAGTCCTAAGAACACATTTGCATCATTGAAAAAGTCAGCTAAGACAGAACGAGCTGAAGTAGCCCTCTGCTCCCAGAGTCAGGAGTTTGGTTTTGGTGCACATCTTTCAGAACGGGGCAATATTCGGGGCCCACCTTGCCTGTGATCCGGGGGGCCAGCTGGATTGCGATGGAGCTTCTCAGTCCCGGTAGCCCCCAGGGGAGAGGGCCGTTCATGGCCGAGGCAGAGGGACCGTGGTCTGCACGCAGGGAGTCTCAGAGCCTTTTCCATTTTAACTTATTTGAAAGAGATTTTTTTTCTCATCCATGAGTTCACTCCCTGTCGCTCCTAGGCTTCCCATCCGAGTCACGGCACCATTATGTCGCTCCCCCTCTTCGCGGAGGAACGACACAGGACCCTGCGCTGTTCTTTTTGTCTGCTCGGCCCTCCCCGGGTTTGCTGCTGGTTCTTCCCGGGTTGGCTGCCGTCCCTCCACCTCCGTGGAGGGGCGGGCCCCCCTGCCACTTTCCCCACTTCCACGGGGGAGCGGCACACCGCCGGCCGGCTCTCTTGGGGGCTGCTCAGATGTTATCTGGATGTTCCCTTTAGATGTTCCTGGTGCATGTTGTCTCTCTCCTCCTTTATAGTCCTCTTCCACCAATCCCAACTCTGCTACCCAGACGCCGAGTACGCTGCTCTCCTCCAATCAGGAGCAGGATCAGCTCCTGCAGGTTACTGGTCGAACTGGAGGCAGCTGTGTAAAAGTTGTTTACTCCTCTCCCAGCGCCATATTGTGGGAGAGCAGATGCATAGAATAAGTCTTAATTCCAGTAACTTAGTCTAGTCCAAGTTGCTCCCCACAACTCCCCAAATAGCTGCAACAACCAGGGCTGGACCAAGCCAAAGTCAGGACCATGCAGGCCTCCCTCACGGGGTCCTGGGACCCGAGTACTTGAGCTGTGTCACCTGCTGCCTCCCAGGGTGCACATTAGCAAGAAGCTGGATCAGGAGCAGAGTGGGGGGCTTGAACCCAGGCACTCCTGTGTGAGATGTGGGTGTCCCCATGTCCCCAGCAGTGTTAACCACTGTGCCACCATACCGGACCCCTTGCCGCTAAAATGGTGGTGCTGCTTGACATTGGATTTTAATGGAGAATATGGGATGGAGGGCAGGGGAAGCGAAGACAACGATGATTAAATTTGAGAGCGGAGGAGCAGAGAAAGAACCCGGGAAATGAGCCATATTTCATTTCTCTTGTTGATGTGTTTCGTTTTTGTGGGTTTTTTTTGTTTTTTTTTTTTAGACTGGACTATTCAGGGATTGCTCTGCTGATTATGGGGAGCTTCGTCCCCTGGCTCTATTACTCCTTCTACTGCTCCCCACAGCCCCGGCTCATCTACCTCTCCATCGTCTGTGTCCTGGGCATTTCTGCCATCATTGTGGCACAGTGGGACCGTTTCGCCACCCCTAAGCACCGGCAGACAAGAGCAGGTGGGTAGGCAGACCTGGGTAAGCTTCCAAGGTACTTGGATCTTGGGTCTGATGGGCTCAGTCTTGGGCCCTAAGGTTTGCAGTTTGGGGACCCCACCTACACCCTGATTATTAGAACTTTGAAATTAGATTCTTAAGGCTAAGTTTTTTCCGCAAGTCTTGCGCTATTTCGGTGGGCTGTTACTAGGACAGATCATGACCCTGCTGTCAGTTAGCTGCAGGTAGAAATGGCTGCTCGCCGGCGCTGTGACTCACTAGGCTAATCCTCCACCTTGCGGCGCCGGCACACCGGGTTCTAGTCCCAGTCGAGGTGCCGGATTCTGTCCCTGTTGCCCCTCTTCCAGGCCAGCTCTCTGCTGTGGCCCAGAGTGCAGTGGAGGATGGCCCAAGTGCTTGGGTCCTGCACCCCATGGGAGACCAGGATAAGTACCTGGCTCCTGCCATCGGATCAGCGCAGTGCACCGGCCGCAGCGCGCCAGCCGCAGCGGCCATTGGAGGGTGAACCAATGGCAAAGGAAGACCTTTCTCTCTCTCTCTCTCTCTCTCTCTCACTGTCCACTCTGCCTGTCCAAAAAAAAAAAAAAAAAAAAAAAAAGGCTGCTCTTATACTTGGTTTAGAACAGTCAGGAACAGCTGGTACAGCCACAGGCCAGGGCCAGGTTTATCTCAGCTAGATTCTAATTTCACACTTTGATTACTTGTGGCTACACTACCAATACCACTGATCTTTAGCCCCTTTAGATTTCTTAAGTCTACAGTGTTTTAACCTTTATTTAAAATTTGTAAATTATATAATATTTAATATTAAATGTTAAGAAATTGAAGACTTATCAAGTGCCAGGCACTGTGCTGTAGACAAGGCTGTCGACAGGCTGGAAAAGGTAGTCCTGCTCTCTGGTCAGGTACAGTGTGGGCTCTCGCCTTGTGTGTTCGCTGCTAATCTGGGAAGTTAGGGTTCTTCCTCTTCTCTGGCTTGGGAAGCACAGAGATGTTGCCGCCGGCTGGCGTGCTGTGCTTGCCCGGGCTCCTGAACAGGAGTGAACAGGAGGCATCTGTGCTTGTGAAAGGCCGTGGCACAGAAGCCGTACACGGCCACCTCCCGTCCTCGTGTGGAGGGAACAGCGGGCTGTCACGAGTGCTGGGATCGCAGAGTGAGACAGCGAGCCTCCCCCGGGTGGCCGTTCCCCAGCGTGCTGAGCTGATGTCTGCTGCTTTCAGGTGTGTTCCTGGGGCTTGGCTTGAGTGGCGTCGTGCCCACCATGCACTTTACCATCGCCGAGGGCTTTGTCAAGGCCACCACGGTGGGCCAGATGGGCTGGTTCTTCCTCATGGCTGTCATGTACATCACTGGAGCCGGCCTTTATGCTGCACGCATTCCTGAGCGCTTCTTTCCTGGAAAATTTGACATTTGGGTAAGGAGTGACTCCTGCAGCAGGGCCTGTCCTGGTGAGTGACCGGCCCAGGGTGAAAGGGCCGGGTGGAAGGCGCGGAGAGACTCGGTTGTGTTGGTGGGTACGTACGAGGGCACGTACGCTGGGGGAAAGCAGCCAGTGTTCACACAGCGCTGTATTTGTGACAAGGATTGTGTGCTGACATTTTTCTGCAATAAACACGAATCGCTTCCACCATGGGAAGAGAGATTTTCGAGGAGAATGTGGACGAGGCAGATGCTCTCCTCTCGTCTCGGGTCCTCCCTTACATCATCCTAAGGCCTCTCCTCTGCTTGTCCCCGCAGTTCCAGTCTCATCAGATCTTCCACGTCCTGGTGGTGGCAGCAGCCTTTGTCCACTTCTACGGGGTCTCCAACCTCCAGGAGTTCCGTTACGGCCTGGAAGGCGGCTGCACTGACGACTCCCTTCTCTGAGCCTTCCCACCCGAGCGGTGAGGAGGAACTTCCCAAGTGCTTTTAAAAATAACTTCTCTGCTGAAGTGAGAGGAAGAGTGTGAGTTGTCTGTTTCTAGAAGAAACCTCTTAGAGAATTCAGTATCAGCCGAGCTGCAGCCCACGGTCACCCCACGGGGCAGTACACTTGCATGTCCTTCCTGCCAGCCGGGCAGGGTGGCGACGGGCCCACCTGGCCGTCCCCTGCTCGGCACGGCAGCTGCTGGCCCCTCACAGAGACGGAACTTTGAAGCTCATGTTGAGATTTTACCCCTTCCTCTAACCATTTTGGGGAAAAAATTACGGACTGGGACTCTTCAGAAATTCTGGTTTTTTTCTGGAAGAAAACGTCCCTCCCTTACCCTGTCCTTACTTTGTAACCTGGCTTATGACAGGCCATCATTTTTGTAGCACACTTTTCACAAACAAGTATAACCTGGCCCCATCCTTCTAGGGCCCGGATCTGCTTACACAGCAGGAAGCATAAAGCCACCAACTGGTTCCGAGCCCGGCTAATCATGGAGGTGTGTCCAGGCTTCAGATAACTTGAGTTTTAATTTTTTTTCTTGGCAGAGTAATGTAAGATTAAAATGGGGAAAGATATTTAATATTTAATACTAAGCTTTAAGAAGAAACCTGCTATCATTGCTATGTATCTTGATGCAGAGTATGATGATAATAAAAGAACATACAGAAGACACTTGGCATTCAAAGATTCAACGTGCGTTGTCTCAACTGTTTGCACACAGCTCCAAGGGATTAAGACTAACAATTTCAGATCCTGCTGCGGTGAGAGTGAGCCGTAGGCATCACAGGCTGGTGGCATCTGTGGGCCGGTGTCTGAACCTAGCTGAGTTGTTAGCACCGGTTCCTCAACCAAGCTTTATTTTTCTCTGCTTGCTTCACAAATTATCTTACCAGAGAAATTGGTGTGCTGTAATAGTGTTTAATAATGAAGATTCTCAAAGGTGCTGGTAGATATGCCAGAGTTCAGTTACACTGAAACCACCTTGCCTGGGATTGTCTGATCAAGGGGTTATTCCGGGCCTTTCTGTGCCTTTGTGATTTTTTTTTTTTTTTTTTTTTTTTGACAGGCAGAGTGGACAGTGAGAGGTAGAGACAGAAAGAAAGGTCTTCCTTTGCTGTTGGTTCACCCTCCAATGGCCGCTACGGCTGGTGCGCTGCGGCCAGCACACCACACTGGTGCCAGGTGCTTCTCCTGGTCTCCCACGTGGGTGCAGGGCCCAAGCACCTGGGCCATCCTCCACTGCCCTCCAGGGCCTCTTCCTGGCCTAGAAGAAGGGCAACCGGGACAGAATCCGGCACCCTGACTGGGACTAGAACCCGGGGTGCCGGCACCGCAGGCGGAAGATTAACCTATTGAGCCGTAGCGCCAGCCGCCTTTGTGAATTGCAGTCAACCTGACCTGAGTTCTATTCACTGTGTAGACCGCGTAAGCTGGCAGGACTCACTTCTCAGCTAGAGAGTCTTCTGGAGTTAGAAAGAGGAGTTCACTACCAGAGACAAGCCTGTATAGTTGGGACAACAACTGATCCTTTTTGGAAGTGATCCAGGCAGGCCAAGAAACAGGAACAATTTCTCAGCCTCAGGTGGTAGCAGGGAAATGTAAATCAAAGCCAAGGTGATAGATCATTTCACTCCACCAGACTGTCACAAATTAAAAACCCTAATAGTGAGCGCGTGTTGGCGTGACGTGGAACAGAGCAGATGCTGCGGGTGGGCATGCCCATGGGCAGGACCACTTGGTGTGGACACATGTGGAGCATACACACATGACAACACTGAAACAACATGAAACAACGCTTGACAACAGGCGATGCAGCTGGCACCCATCCGGGCTAGCTTACTTCATAACTAACTAAAGGGTCTTTACTTTGTAATGCCTAGTACAGAACAGGTCCTCAACAAGAATGCAGAGTGAGTAAACTAGAAGTACAGTAACAAGAAGGTAATAGTTACTTGCCACTTGTTGGCGGTTCCAATAAAAGCAAGGGAAGATAATGAAACCAGGAGCAAAAGGAATTTTTAAGTTCTGAGACTTGAGTCAGAATGACCTGGATTCATACACTGGCCTCAGTCCTATCGTCTTAGGGAAGACTGTGAGTTCCCTGCAGGCATCTGCATTTGCAGCCATTAGTATAGACCTGCAAGGCATCACAAGGTTCTCTCTGATCCGGCTGCATCCACTGTCCGGAGGAGGAAGTCAGGAGACCCAGAGCAGCTGATGAAACCTCGAGCGCAGTACAGGCTGTTCCCGTCCAGGCTCAGAGTAAGGAAATGAGGACAGAACAACAAACTGGTTCAAGAGGGGCCATGGAGCAGTGTTGTGACAGCGGATCAGGCCGCCACTTGGGACGCTCAACTCGGAGTGCTAATTCAAGTTCTGACTTCTTCCCAGCCCCTGCTAGTGCATCCTGGGAAGCAGCACAGGATGGCCAAGTACTTGGGCCCCTGCCATCCACCTCGGAGACCCCGAGGGAGCTCCTGGTTCCTGGCTGCTGCAGGTATTTGAGGAGTGAACCCGTGGATGGCAGATCTTTTTCTTTCGTGGTCTGTCACTCTGCCTTTCAAGTACATTGTGGGGAGCAACCCGGACTAGACTAAGTTACTGGAATTAAGACTTATTCTATGCATCTGCTCTCCCACAATATGGCGCTGAGAAGGGAGAAACAGCTTCTACATAGCTGCCTCCAGTTCAACCAATAAACTGTAGGACCTGCTCCTGATTGGAGGAGAGCAGCGTACTCGGCGTGTGGGTAGCAGAGTTGGGATTGGTGGAAAAGGACTATATAGGAGGAGAGAGACGGCATGGTGGTGTGGGTTGGTTGGAGAGTGCGTTGGAGAGTTCGCGGGGAAGTTCGTTGCTTTGTTCTTTCTCACTTCTCTCTACTCATTCTTGCTTTGGGAGTTTGCTGTTTACTTATTCTTACTTTACTATAGAAAGGACTTGTAAAAAAGGGAACAACAAGCGTCCGGTCCAGTGCGGCTCCTCCGCGTGCGGAGGAGCAGCATAATGGTGCCGTGACTCGGATAGGAAGCCTAGGCAGGGTTTAGTGTTGTTCTCCACGAAGAGGGGGAGCGACATAATGGTGCCGTGACTCGGATATGAAGCCTAGGCAGGGTTTAGTGTCATTCCTCCACGAAGACGGGGAGCGACATAATGGTGCCGTGACTCGGATAGGAAACCTAGGAGGGAAGAAGCGGGAAGAAGTGGGAAAATACCGGAGAGTGAGACTAGCAAAGAGCCTAGGGAAAGCCGGACGGAAAATGTGCCAAAAGAAGCTATCGAAAGCCTAGGCATAGACTCGGATATGGACTGTGGGAAAGAAGTTAGGATTGAAAGCGAAAGTGAAAGCTTTCATAGACTGGGATGCGGACTATGGCGGGGGAGAGGCCAGGAGAAATGAGAGGGGAATATTGTTGGAAGAAAAGTTAGGAAACATACCAGGTAGAGAAAAATGTTAGGGAAATTGAAGCCGCAGGGGCAGGCCGAGGCGGAGACGTAAGCCAGCTTGGAATTCATCGAGTCAGCCCGGGGAACAAGGGGCGAAAATCTAAAACCAGAGGCGGAGACGCGTGAGCTAGGTTGGAATCCGTCAGATTAGCCCGGGGAGCAGAGGACGGGAAGCCAAACCGTAAGGCGGAGACGCGTGAGCTAGGTTGAATTCGCCAGGTTAGCCCGGGGAACTTGGACTGAATACCGGTGGCGGAAACGTAAGCTATGCTGTGTGACTCGCGGAGGCCGCCACGTGCAGAGAGAGCACGGGGCGCAAATAGATAGGGAACGTGGGGCTGGCGCGGAGGCCGTGGTGCGGGCGCGAAGGGGCGCGGAGACCGCGGAGCGTGCGCGCAGAGCCGGGAACCCGCCGCGGGGCAGGCGCCGGGAAGCTGCGCAGATGAGAGAAGCGCGGGCTGAAGTGGCTCAGAGCCGGGAAGCCGCCGAGAAGCAGCCTCGGGGCGGGCGCCGGGAAACCGCAGGGATAAGAGAAACAGAAGTTTAGAAGTAAAATGAGAGAAATAGGAATGCTGGCAGATAGAAGTAAAATGGGAGAGATAGGAATGCCCGGAGATAGAGAAATAGAGAAAAATAAGGCCTCCCCTCAACATGGCAATGAGAGAGCTTGGATTCGGTCTGCCTGATTAGGGAGGTGGTGAGCACCTGCGGGCGGCTAGCAGCTTATGCGCCGCAGGTCACCGAAGACAGGCACGAATTAACATCAATAAGTCTCCCCACAATACCGCAATGAGAAGGCTTGGATTCGGTCTGCCTGATTAGTAAGGCGATAAGCACCAGTAGGCAGCTCGACCAGAGTATGAGCTACAGGTCACTGAAGATAGGCACGAGTCAACATCAATAAGTCTCCCCACAATACGGCAATGAGAAGGCTTGGATTCGGTTTGCCTGATTAGTAGGGCTTGTAAGCACCTGCAGGCAGTTCTAGCACAGCAGAGCATGCGCTGCAGGGCACCGAACACAGGCACGCATCAGCGCCTAAAAACCTCCTCACAACATGGCGAAGAGAGGACCCGGATTCGGTTTGCCTGACTGATAGGGCTTGTAAGCACCTGTGGGCAACTCTAGCAAGCAGAGCAGTGTGTGTGCCACGGGGCACCGAAGACAGGCGCGTATCAAAGCCAAAAAAATAGAAAGAAAGGGGGATCTGTGGGGAGCAACTCGGACTAGACTAAGTTACTGGAATTAAGACTTATTCTATGCATCTGCTCTCCCACAATATGGCGCTGAGAAGGGAGAAACAGCTTCTACACAGCTGCCTCCAGTTCAACCAATAAACTGTAGGACCTGCTCCTGATTGGAGGAGAGCAGCGTACTCAGCGTGTGGGTAGCAGAGTTGGGATTGGTGGAAAAGGACTATAAAGGAGGAGAGAGACAACATGCACCAGGAACATCTATCTGAAGGAACACCTGTGCAGCCCCCGAGAGAGCCGGCCGGCGGTGTGCCACTCCCCTGCGGAAGTGGGGAAAGTGGCTAGGGGGAACCGCCCTTCCAAGGAGGTGGAAGGGTCGGTAACCAACCCGGGAAGAACCAGCAGCAAACCCGGGGAGGGCCGAGCAGACAAAAGAACAGCGCAGGGTCCTGTGTCGTTCCTCCACGAAGACGGGGAGCGACAGTACATGAAAACAAATAAGCATTGGGCCAGCTCCATGGCGGAGTAGGTTAATCCTCCACCTGTGGCGCCAGCATTCCATATGGGTGCCGGTTCAAGACCCGGCTGCTCCTCTTCCGATCCAGCTCTCTGCTGTGGCCTGGGAAAGCAGTAGAAGATGACCCAAGTCCTTGGGTCACTGCACCTGCATGGGAGACAGGGAAGAAGCTCCTAGCTCCTGGATCGGTGCAGCTCTGGCCGTTGGGGCCATCTGGTGAATAAACCAACAGAAGGAAGACCTTTGTCTCTGTCTCTCACTCTCACTGTCTGTAACTCTACCTCTCAAATAAATAAATAAATTTTTTTTAAAAAATTAAGTATTAAGAAAGAAGGGGCCAAGAATCTGATTCTGTCCCTTTTGTATCAGTAAATCAAAAATTAGGGGGTTGGCCCTGTTGTGAAGCATGAAAAGCCACTGCCTGCAGCACTAGCATCCCATATGGGTGCCAGTTCAAGTCCTGGCTGCTCCACTTCTGATCCAGCTCCCTGCTAATGCGCCTGAGAAAGCAGCAAAAGATGGCCCAAGTGTTTGGGTCGCTGCACCCAAAGAAGCTCCAGCTCTGGCCATTGCAGCCATTTGGGGAGTGAACCAGCGGATGGAAGACCTCTCTCTCTAACTCTGCCTTTCAAGTAAATAAATATTAAAAAAAAAAAAATAGGAAGGAGCCTTATCTCTATAGACTATCAATTTGCAATTAAAAGAAAACAGAACTTTTTTAAACTCAGGTGAGTAGACCCCAAGAAATTCCTGAATGCCCTTTTTATTTGTCCTGTCCTCAAAATGGGGTGAATGTTTTCCTGTAAATGAAGCAAGCCGGATGCAGGTGGATGCAAGAAGGAAGGGGAAGGCCCCAGGAGGGGGAAAACGTCCTAGGCTGCCTTGCAATCCGAGGAGGCCTCAGCAGAGCCCTTTTTGGGGGAACTCTGGTCCTCTGACCGTCCCATCTCCCCTTGGAAGTCTGCCCGTGAATCCCAGCCGCCGCCAGCGAAGCAGGAATCAGCCTCGGAGAAGCCAGGGTGCAAAGCTGGGGAGTGAGACTCAGCAGTGGCCTGGGCTCTGCTCGGGTTGCTCCTGGGGCTCGGGTCCCTGACAGGTGCATTCTTACACTGCCACAGCCTGGCAGTGCAGAATGCCATGTGTCTTGCCTGGCTGACTGCTCGATTCGACTTCCACTCTGTGCACCTGGATCCAGAATTCCAGGGCAGCTTCCCTGTCTTCCCTGAAATCCCTTGGTAACTATGTACACCGAGGATCAGGACCAAACTCATGAACTGACCTGTTTCAGACCTGGTCTTCCAGTATAGGTTGTAGGATGTCGGCTCAAGTATCGGAATGGCTGGAGGTATTCTTGTGTGGGAAGCATAGTGTCCCCATGAGTACACGTGCTGGGACCGTGCCCCTGAAGAACGGGGAAGCCTGAGTTAGAACCCCCCTGGGGTGATCTTTTTGCTAGCTGCACCTCTTTCAATCTCGGGTTAAACAGTGGGTATACTGGCAGGGGTGGGGCTCAGTCATTTAAGGGCCCCAAAGTCAAGTTCCCTCTCATATTTGGAAAAATTCCTAAGGTATCTGCCAGAAACTGGATAGTCTCACTAAAGGGATATTTTGCATCCAGAAAACAAGGAATTGTTTTTATTTAAATTGTACATATTTTAAGTCACATGATGCAAAGCTCAAAAGGCACAAAAAGAAACCTTTCTACCCTGTGTCATGATCAACCAGACCCTTCCCCCAAAAAAAACAATGTTACCATTTTGTTTTATACTTTGTTTCTTTTATACACATACGATCGAATATAATTGAATGTATCTTCTCACGTTTTGATACAAATAATAGCAAGACGACACCTGCTGCTCACAACAGCATGGTGCAGGGTTGAATGCACACCTTACTGAATCAGCCCTCCTAATGCACGTTGAGGGTTTTTCATCTACACACAACACTGCCGCATACAGTATACATGGCGGATACGTTGATAAACAATTGCGCAGCCAAAGGGTATCTGCATTCATACCTGTGATGACTTCCAAAACTCCGCAGAACTTGCCCCAGCCTTGCACTTCCAACCACAATGTGTAAACCAGGGAGTCTTCGGGTGGGAAGATTGCTTATGGAAGACAGAGACACCAAGCAAAGTAGCAGCCGCCCACCGTGCTGGGGTATCACCAACCTTAGGCATCAGAGGCCGCGCACAGGAAAGCAGTGTGGGCACTGACTTAGGTGGAACTGAGGAGCCCCGGCCCCTAACAATGCGTCCAAGTCAAGAAGAAGCAGAAGGCCTAGCCGCCCCCTCCCTGCACCCCCGGGGACGGCAGACAGGTCCGGCAGGGCTGCTCCGAGACCCTCGCAAGCCCCACTGTGACGCAGAGAACGCCCGAGGTCTCGGGGTTCTCGCCACAGCACTAGTCGGCGCGAGGCCGCCACTGTGGACCGTGGATTTTGAGACAGTTGCAGTGTCTCTGGGTTTCCTGGATGACAGGCAGTACCCGAATCCCTGGCAGGTAAAACGGAGCCCCTGCAGTCAGCGCCTTCGCCTAGAAGCCCTGGGAACGCTCCCCGTGGGGCCTGCCTCGTGGGCTGCGGGCAGAAAGAAACTCGGTTTCAGCGCATCACAGAGCTGGACGCCTGCGCGATCCCCTCCCCGGGCGCCCCCTCTCCTGCTGCTGGCCGAAGCCAGCCCCGGGCACATGCGGGTCAGGTGACGACGACGCCTCACGTGATGCCGACCCAGGGGAGGAGGGGGGCGGGCCTCGCTTGGCATTACGTCATCACGTCGCGCGGCCGCGGGGACCGGAGCCGGGACGCCCACGGTGACGGCCCCAGAGCCTCCGAGCGGGGGCGGCGGCGGCGCTCCGGCTCCTGCTGAGCCGCCTGCTCGCCCCGCTCCCCGCCCCGTCCCCAGGGACTGTGGCCGGGCTCGGCGCGGCCGCTGGGCCCGGGAGCCGAGGTGAGTGGACCGGAGGTGGCGGCAGGTAGCCCCTGCCTTCGTAAGGTGGTGGCCCTTCCCCCATTCCTGGGGCTCCCTCCGAGGAGGAAGGCGGGGGGGCTTCTGGCCTGCGGCACCCGGCGACCCGCGCCCCTCCGCTACCTCTGCCAGGCGGTGCCAGCCTAGCGCCCGGCGTGGTCCGCGGCGAAGACCTTCCTTCCTTCTCGGGAACTGACCCTTACCAGGAGTGGACACCCCGGCCCCGCCCCCAACCTGCCGTGGTGGAACCCCCGTGTTCAGGTGTGATCGGAGGTTCTAGAATAGGGCCCTTCCGAAAGGTAAGGGTGAGGCTGTGCTGAGGCTGCCTGGGGGGGCCGCTGTCCCCGCGCGAGGTCCTTCGGACCCTTGCATCCCAGGGTGGCCCTCGGTTGAGCGAAGGAAGACCTTTGTGCAGGACGCTCGCTCTGATGAATCACCGCCTGGTGTGCAAAGTGCCTGTGGCACAGTCGCTGGGTGGATCCTGTAGAGTGATGTGCGGACCATGGACAGAAGTAGATGAGTTTGGGGTCTTGTTTTTGCTCCTCAAACATCCTGACCGTGAGTTGCGAACTTTTTTTAATTTCTTGGATTATTTTTGAAAGTTTTGGATTCCCAGTAAGATGTACTCTCTTAATGACCACCCCCCATTTCACTCCCAGAAATTGTGCCTGAAGCCAAAGGAGAAAAAAAGGCTGTGAACTAGCACCTGTTCCTTAAGTTGCTGTTAGGTAGGGAATCACTGAGCTGATGCGCACAAGTGAACTTTGGGGCACAGCCGTCCCTTGGTGTCTGCAGCGCATTGGTGCCAGGAGCTGCCACAGATACCAGATAGGCTGGCACTCAGGTCTCCTGTAGAACGCTGTGTTTGCATGCAGCCTACCTAATGCATTGTAACTGCTGTGTAAGTGGTTTTGATACTCTGCTTAGGCAATAATGTCAAGGGAAAAACCGTGTGCATGTATAATACCCATGATTTTTTTTTCTCAAATAGTTCTATCTGCAGTTGGTTGACGGTGTGGGTGGGGAGCCATGGGACAGAGGGCTGACTTGTAACAGGCCACGGCAGCGATGGCGGTGAAGTTGGCAGTAGAGGGATTTTAGGTTTCTATCCTGACAAGTTCTCTGAGTATAGAAGAAGTGCTGTGAATATTGATGTGTTAGCATTGGTGGACGTTCCCAATCGTGTAGAACAGGAAGACTCCTACTGAGGAGTTTTGACGACTCTGGGGAGACCACAGATGGCTTGCGTGGTCTCTGCTATTCAAAGCAGGTCCCAGGTTGTCGTTTGAAATTTCACTTTCAGAAGAAATGTAATTATATTTGGAAATCCTGATGCATAATTCTTTGCATCTTGTATTTCTTTGGAAACCAGTTCATTTTCACCAATACTAGCCTTTCTTGTTCTAAGTTGAATACACTGTTTTTCTTATATTTAATTGTTAAATTTTAATTGTGTACCTGCTAGGGTCCATATGAACCAAGAACCCACCCTCTGAATACTTATTCTCTTATGAATATTAAATAGCCATGATGTCACACCTTTAAGGGATTTTACCTTTTTATCACTTGAGACAATCCCATGAAGATACATAGGCCTTTCTGTTTAGAATACAGTTGAGCACCGATTATAATAAATTGCAGGTGGCAGGGACACTCATGACAGAGGACTTGAGAGGAAGCAGGGCTGCTCCTTAAGCTAGAAGAGTTAGCGGCCAGATGGCGGTGAGCCCAGAGAGCGCAGGGGCTGTCCCTGTGGGCGTCTGTGCCTGCAGAGGTCTCAGCCCCCGTCTGGGAAGCTGATGGCCTGTGTGCCTCTGTTGCCTTCTCTTGCAGTTCCAGGACCCAGGGCCCCCTCTGTTCTTTCTCCATATTGCTTGATGGGAGGCAGGATGGCCCCCAAAGACATAATGACCAACACGCATGCTAAATCCATCCTCAACTCGATGAACGCCCTCAGGAAGAGCAGCACCCTCTGCGACGTGACGCTGAGAGTGGAGCAGAAAGACTTCCCCGCCCACCGGATCGTGCTGGCTGCCTGCAGCGACTACTTCTGCGCCATGTTCACCAGCGAGGTAAGCAGGCCGCACCCGTGCAGCCCATGCCTGTAAGCGCCTCGCCTCGCCTCACCGAGGAAGACAACCCAAGCTTCATATGGTAGTGGAGTCTTGTAAGACGCTGTGTAAGCAGGCAGGCTTATTCACAGTGAGATCCGCACATGCCTGTGCCTTCGTTTTCTCACCTCTGAGTTAGAGATAATAGTGCTGCCCAGTGCGTCACGCAAGGCTGTGGCGAAGACAGAAAATTACGTGTCAAGTGCTTAGGACAGCTTAGTGGGTAATGAGACGTTATTGACTTTGTGTTGGTTTGTTTTTAGAGATTGACTTATTTATTTATTTGAAAGTCAGAGTTACACGGAGAGAGGAGGAAAGGCAGAGGCAAAGAGAGAGGTCCTCCATCCGCTGGTTCACTCCCCAGATGGCCACAATGGCCGGAGCTGCACCCGATCCGAAGCTGATAGCTTCTCCCGGGTCTCCCACGTGGGTGCAGGGGCCCAAGGACTTGGGCCATCTTCCACTGCTTTCCTGGGCCACAGCAGAGAGCTGGATGGAAAGTGGAGCACTGGTGCCTGGATGGGATGTCAGCACTGCAGGCGGTGGCTTTACCTGCTACGCCACAGCACTGGCCCCCAGCTATAAAATTTGCCTTCACATTTTTCTAAGCTTTAATTTTTTTTTTAATTATTTGAGAGGCAAAGTTACAGAGAGAGAGAGAGGGAGAGACAGAGAGAGGTTTTCCATCTGCTGTTTCACTCCCCAAACTTGACCACAACTGCTGGAGCTGGGCCGATCTGAAGCAAGTAGCTTCTTCCAGGTCTCCCTTGTGGATGCAGGGACCCCAGCACTTGGGCCATCTTCTACTGCCTTCCCAGACCACTAGGAGGAGCTGGACTGGAAGTGGAGCAGCTGGGATTCCAAACCAGCATCCATATGGGATGCTGGCACTGCAGGTGGAGGCCTAACTTACTATGCCACAGCTCGGGCCCCTCCCCAAACAATTTTTGACTACTATGCCTCCCCAGCTTCTGATATATGTTTATAATCTATTTTCATTTATTTTTAAATGTTTATTTTTATCTACATGAAAGGTAGAGCAACAGAGAGGGGGAGAGAAGGAGAAAGAGAACCATCCACTGGTTCATTCCCCAAATGCCTGCAACAGTCAAAGCCAGAAGCCAGAAACTCCCCCTTGGTCCTCCTGCGTGGGTGGCATGAACCCGAGGACTTGGGTCATCATCTGCTGCCTTCCGAGGCTGGTTAGCAGGCAGCTGGTCAGAGCAGAGCACCGGGACCTGATACAGGATGACATGGCAGGCAGTGGCTCAGCCTGTGGCCCCACGGCACCGTCCCCTGTAATCTAATTTTAAAGCCAGTGCAGTTAATGATGCTGTGAACCAGCACTCAGTCACACTGCTGGTAGGAAACACGCAGAAACCTAACAGGTCATTCCAGCTCCTCCAGGCTGATGTTAAAATGACCTCGTGTAATGCAGCGTTATAGGTCACCATGCTGTACGGTTCTGGGTGATCCCTGCCCGAGAGCATCAGAAGCCGGGCCCTTTCTCGGGGAGGAGAGTGTCACCCAGCAGCCGCAGCCCATGAAATGCATCCAGGCTGCTGGCTGCTAATTGCATGTTGTGCTTCCTGTTTGGTGTCAGCTTGAAGAAAACCTGTCTGCACTCTTTTAACCCATTCAGAAATTAGTATAGAGTTCCATATAAATTTTTTTTTTCCTCATTCTTTCTTTAAAAACTGGCATCTGGCAAGAAAATGCCAGATGATTTTGTCTTTACTTTTAAGAGTAATTGGTTTAAGGGAAAGAGTCCCAAGACCCACTTGGTCCTTTTTTTTTTTTTATAAAGATTTATTTTATTTATTTGAAAGACAATCACAGAGAGAGGTAGAGACAGAGAGAGAGGTCTTCCATCGCTGATTCACTCCTTAGATGGCTGCAACGGCCGGAGCTGTGCGGATCCGAAGCCAGGAGCCAGGAGCTTCTTCCGGGTCCCCACACAGGTGCAGGGGCCCAAGCACTTGGGCCATCTTCTACCGCTTTCCCAGGCCGTAGCAGAGAGCTGGATTGGAGAGGAGCGGCCAGGATTAGAACCAGCGTCCATGTGGGATGCCGGTGCTTTAGGCCAGGGTTTTAACCCACTGCACCACAGCGCCGGCCCCAAGGCCCACTTAGTTCTCTTAGCAATTATGTATTACCCTGGCAACCGTCTGACTTCACTGGGTTGATCTGTAAAATAGGTGGCTGGACTAGATGGTTTCCCTGTTCTCTTCCAGCCCTGCCGTCTCCTCAGTCTCCTGTCAGTCAGAAGATCACAGACAGGCCAGGGTACCTGAGTTTTATCTGTCGCTTTTAGTTAAGTGGCCCTGGTCAAGTCACATAACTTCTTTGAACCTTAGATCCTTTATGTCATAAGTGGAAATAATATCATATCAGACCAGATAGCCTTACCAGTTTGCTGTGAATATTAAATCATAGGGGCCAGTGTTGTGGAATAGCAAATAAAGCTGCTACCCACAATGCAACACTGCATATGGGCACCAGTTCGAGTCCCAGCTGCTCCTCTTCTGATCCAGCTCTCTGCTATGGCCTGGGAAAGCAATGGAAGATGGCCAGAGTCCTTGGGCCCTGCACCCATGTGGGAGACCTGGGAGAAGCTCCAGGCTCCTGGCTTCAGCCTGGCCCAACCCTGGCCTTCAGGGCCATGTGGGGAGTGAATCAGTAGATGGAAGATTGTGGGCTGCACGTTCTCTCTCTGTAGTTCTGCCTTTCAAATAAATAATACATCTTTTAAAAAAAATCCTAGTAGATTCAGAAGTACACTGAAAAATTGTGATGCAAAATATGAAGGTGAAGGGCTGGTGTTGTGGCCTGGTGGTTTCAGCCACTGCGTGTGGTGCTGGCCTCCCATGGTGAGCCCTGGCTGCTCCTTTTCCAATCCAGCTTCTTGCTAATGGGCCTGGGAATGCAGTGGACAGTGGTCCAAGTACGTGGGCCCTGCCACCCATGTGGGAGACGAGGGTGGAGCTCCTGGCTCCTAGCTTTGGCCGGGCCCAGACCTGGCTGTTGCGGCCATTCAGGGAGTGACCCAGTAGATGGAAGATCTGTGTTACTCTGCCTTCCAAATAAATAAATAAATCATTAAAATATGTATCTATATATGAAATATGAAATTGCTCTAAATTCATGTGTGGTAAAATCATATTTAAACTGACTCATGGGAATATAGTTTATTGAATGAGAAACTTCTGGAAAACATGTATTTATATATTTTAGTATCATTAGCATTGACTGTATTTAATATATTCGGACAGTAATTGTCTGCAAACTTGTACTGCGTTAAATGTTAAAACCAAGGCTGGCACTGTGGTTAATCCTCTACCTGTGGCACCAGCATCCCTTATGGGCACTGGTTCTAGTCCCAGCTGCTCCTCTTCCTATCCAGCTCTCTGCTAAGGCCTGGGGAAGCAGTAGGAGATTGCCCAAGTGCTTGGGCCCCTAGACCCACAAGTAAGGCCCAGAGGAGGCTCCTTGTCCCTGGCTTCAGATTGGCCCAGCTCCGCTCATTGCAGCCATTTGGGGAGTGAACCAGTGGAAGGAAAGACCTTTCTCTCTGTCTCTCCCGCTCACTGTCTGAGCTGAGACTCGAACTGGTGCCTATATAGGATGCCTCTGCAGGCAGAGGCTTTAACCTGCTGTGCCACAGTGCCAGCCCCTAGTGAGGTTTTGTAATGTCTGAGGTTGGTTTTGTTCTTGGCTTCAGTAGAAAATGTTTTGTTATTCTCTGGGCTAATGGAGAAGTCAAAAGTAACAAAGCAATATAATTTGTAATGGGGTGGCCTGGAATTTTGTGAGTAATATAAATTTCTAAATTAAGGTTAAGATGTAGTAAAATGAGCCAGCACTGTGGCTCAATAGGCTAATCCTCCACCTGCGGCGCCGGCACACCAGGTTCTAGTTCTGGTTAGGGCGCCAGATTCTGTCTCAGTTGCCCCTCTTCCAGGCCAGCTCTCTGCTGTGGCCAGGGAGTGCAGTGGAGGATGGCCCAGGTCCTTGGGCCCTGCACCCACATGGGAGACCAGGAGAAGCACTGGCTCCTGCCATCAGATCAGTGTGGTACGCCGGCTGCAGAGGCCATTGGAGGGTGAACCAACAGCAAAGGAAGACCTTTCTCTCTGTCTCTCTCTCTCACTGTCCACTCTGCCTGTCAAAAAAAAAAAAAGTAGTAAAATTATCATTATCATAGGTAATCAGTTTTTGAAGTTTCTATCCTGTAAACTCAGAGATTTCCACTCTTAGTTAAACAGTTTTTATGAACCTGGCCCCTTCGGCTCTCATAATTTCAAGATCTTCTAGACTAAATACTACCAGTAACTAAGTAACCTGAAGATAGAGCCAGCTCCATCTTTTGAAGAAGTGTTGAACAGTGCAGTTGTATTTAGTGTTATGGAAGGGCCCCGGGTGATCTGTGTGTTCCTGTTCCGCATTACCAAATGTTGTCTGTGGACAGATGACACAGCCAGGTAATCCTGGGAGGCGTGGAGCCATAGCCCCACAGCGTTCTCTGCAAGCATGAAATTGTGTTTTGTTTTATTTTTTCCTAAGATTTATTTATTTATTTATTTGAAAATCAGAGTTACACAGAGAGAGAAGGAGAGACAGAGAGAGAGGTCTTCCATCTGCTAATCCACTCCCCAACTGGCTTCAGTGGCCGGAGCTTCGCCGATCTGAGGCCAGGAGCCAGGAGCTTCTTCCGGGTCTCCATGTAGGTGCAGAGGCCCAAAGACTTGGGCCGTCTTCCACTGCTTTTCCAGGCCATAGCAGAGCGCTAGATCAGACATGGAGCAGCTGGGACTTGAACCAGTGCCCATATGGGATGTCAGTACTGCAGGCAGTGGCTCTACCCGCCACACCACAGCACTTACCCCACTATTGTGTCTTAAAAGTTCGTGAGCAGGGCCCAGTGCTGTGGCGTAGCAGGTAAAACTGCAGCCTGCAGTGCTGGTATCCCATATATATGGGCGCCGGTTCAAGTCCCAGCTGCTCCACTTCCGATCTGGCTCTCTGCTATGGCCTGGGGAAGCAGTGGAAGATGGCCCAAGTCCCAGACCCCTGCACCAGCATGGGAGACCCGGAGGAAGCTCCTGGCTCCTGGCTTCGGATCGGCGCAGCTCCAGCCGTTGCATCCGGTTGGGGAGTGAACCAGCAGATGGAAGTCCTCTCTCTCTCTCTGCCTCTCCTTCTCTCTGTGTGTAACTCTATCAAATAAGTAAATAAATAAATTTTTTTAAAAAGAAGTTCATGAGCACTAGTGGTATGTTCATGGAACTTTTGCATTCTATTCGACAGTAAACTCTGTTTTAGTGTGAAGTCAGTGTTTTCAGTTATTCACTAATAAATTTGATATTCCAGAAGGTGCCACCTACTGTGTATATCTGGGGTTCAGGTAACTGCCCACCCCATTCAAAAAGCTACAAATACATGTCCTGTCTGCTCTATACAAGTCCAGCGAAATAGAGTGGTTTGTTTAATGTGTGTTCAGTTCATACTATCATCAGCCTTTCAGCTCTCGCGTTGGAGATGCTGCGTTTGCCTTGTGAGAGTCTGAGCATCATTCTTACTCGGAGTTTGTAGCTTTCAGAGAAGGGGAAGCCTTACGTTGATATCCAGGGTCTGACGGCGTCCACCATGGAGATCCTGCTGGACTTCGTGTACACAGAGACGGTGCACGTGACGGTGGAGAACGTGCAGGAGTTGCTGCCCGCAGCCTGCCTGCTGCAGCTGAAAGGTACGCGCCCCAGGTGTCCCCGGAGGTGTTGGAATGAGCGCTGCAGACTCACGCGTGACATTGATGGAGACAGACTCGGGACGCTTGCCTTCACTGCCCTTGGCTTTTGTGTGGGCGGCAGAATACCAGGTGTCGATAGCCATGTAAAGGGAGCTCTCGCGATATGAGCGCTTGTTTCTTTGAGGGAGAACAGTTCCACCTGTTCTGCTCCTAAAGACCTGGAGGAGGGCACGGTGTATGCATTTCCTTACGTTTGTGCACCTGGTGCTCCTCCCCGTAAGGAAATTAACGAAACTGAGACTGTCTGTGGCCTGCATGGATACTGCTCCTCTTCTAGGGAGGCTGGAGTGGGGGGAGGGCTTTTCATGGGCAACCCTTTTGTTTCTTTAAGTTTTTGAACCATGTAAAATATCAATTAGAAAATAAAAGCTAAATCAGCACTCAAAAGTGAAAGTAGGTTTTCACAGGAATGGGCTGCCTTCCAGCTCCCAATCTGCCTTTTTAAATTTCCAGTCGCTCTCATTATATTCAGTCCTGATATACACGTAGTTTAACATTTCCAGTCTGAATGCAGGATTTTGAGACTGTGAAGCTTTTGCATTCGTGCACAATTACAAAATTCAGTTTATGCTCAGAACTTTGCCATTAGAGCAGTACAAGGTTGTTCTGAGGGTCCGTTAGTAAGTTTTGACGTTACGGAGAAAACGGTGCATTGTGCTGAATCAGCACTTGCGTTTAAAGCTCGGTTCGCAGCAGTGTTAGAAGAGTTTTGGTTTCGTTGCGCCAGTGTCCCTGCCATCCTGATTTTAAAGATGAGGTAGAGACAAGTGTGAGGTTCTTGCTTGAAGCCACAGAGCACATAAGACAGAGTGAAACTGGAATTTGTGTGCATAAATTTTTTTTTACCTGTTTCTTAGATGTTGAGCCAGGGTTCCTCTGATAGAAAAGATATTGAGATCCTAGAATATATACTGGCCAAGTGTACTGAAGTGTTCACCACCTGTTTGTCCTAGGTGTGAAGCAAGCCTGCTGTGAGTTCTTGGAAAGTCAGTTGGACCCTTCTAACTGCCTGGGTATCCGGGATTTTGCTGAAACGCACAATTGTGTTGACCTGATGCAAGCAGCTGAGGTCTTTAGCCAGAAGCACTTTCCTGAAGTGGTGCAGCATGAAGAGTTCATCCTTCTAAGTCAGGGAGAGGTGGAGAAGCTCATCAAGTGCGATGAAATCCAGGTACAGGTTTGGCGTGGTGTCTGCCGCCTTCGAAGCTGGGCCGCTAGGAAACTCGCACAGCGGGGTGAAGTTGCCGTGTGTCTGTAGCAGAGCCTCATAAGTAGGCGTCCGTACTGGCCAAGGGTTTGTTAACTCCCCACAGTTATATATATCAAGCTTCTTTGCATGTTTATAGAGAGCCCGTCACTTTCCTCAATTAAATGTATGATGCCAGTGGTGAGATTCTCTGTTAGGCAGAATGCAGAGTGAACAGGAACCGCAGGTGGAGTGGGTGTCTGTTGACCTCTTCTCTGTTACCCATTCACTCCTTTAGACGTTTATTGAGCATTCTGCTGTGTAGCAATCACTGTGCCAGGGATATGGAGTTCCTGGTTCCCGGGAATGCACAGTACAGTAATAGGAGCAGCTAGACGAACACAGGAGAGTAGTGAGTCCATACAGGGTAAGATCACGTGGAAGGAGAGTAAACCTTTGCTCGGGTGTGGAGCGGAGAGACAGAAGTTTCAAAGTGAGGATGTGCATAAGCTGGAACCAGGTCCTGACTGCGCTGTGGGGCTGGTGGGGACAGGAGGAGGGGACAGGTCAACTGGGTGTCAGAAGAATAGCGCTTGCCTGGCAGAGGGGTTAGGTGCTGCCTGTGCCGGGCAGGCCTTCAGTGTCTTAACCCAGCAGGAGGAGGCTGAGCAGTTCTCACTCCAAACCGCAATACCAGCAGCTAGGCAGAGTTTTTTATTGCATAGAGGTCTATAGTGAGGCGAAGAACTAGAGTTAGAAATCCACACATGGGCCGGCGCTGCGGCTCACTAGGCTAATCCTCCGCCTGCGGCGCCGGCACTCTGGGTTCTAGTCCCGGTTGGGGCGCCGGATTCTGTCCTGGTTGCTCCTCTTCCAGTCCAGCTCTCTGCTGTGACCCGGGAAGGCAGTGGAGGATGGCCCAAGTGCTTGGGCCCTGCACCCGCATGGGAGACCGGGAGGAAGCACCTGGCTCCTGGCTTCGGATCGGTGCAGTGCGCCGGCTGTAGCGGCCATTTGGGGGGTGAACCAATGGAAGGAAGACCTTTCTCTCTCTCTCTCTCTCGCTCTCTCACTGTCTAGCTCTGCCTGTCCAAAAAAAAAAAAGTCCACAGTCCACACATGGGGCTGTTAAATATCTTTGAACTCATAGGATTCATCTCCAGTGGCCCAATTCTTCAGTTAATAATTTCTAGAAAATATCTAGAATCAAGTCTACCTGTTGAGCTTGTTTTACCCAGGTAGAAATTTGATTCTTCAGAAGACTAAGAAATCATTTTTGCTCCTCTCTGGTAATAATAAGAGGGTGATTTTTGGAACTGGCATTTGGCACAGAGATTAAAATTTATGAGCCTACCTCCGATATCCGAGTGCCTTGGTTTTGAGTTCCAGCTCTACTTCTGATCCCAGCCTGTTGCTAACGTGCACCCTGGGAGGCAGCAGTGACAGCTCCAGAATCCGGGTCTTTGTCACCCACGACGGAGACCTGGATTGAGTTCCTAACTCCTGGCCGGTGCAGGCGTTTAGATGGCGAACCAGCAGATGTCTCTCTGTGTCTGTTTCTCTCTCTCTCCTCTCTGCCTCTCAAATAAAAAGTGAAAATAATTTTTAAATATCATGTTTTTCCTTTTTAAAAAAAGATTTTACTGTGTTTATTTGAAAGGCAGAGTTACAGAGAGGGAGACATGGAGAGTGAGAGAGATATCTTCCATCCGCTGCTTCACTCCTCAAATTGTCATGATGGCTGGGGCTGGGGCTGGGCTGTACCGAAGCCAGGAGCCAGGAGCCAGGAGCTTCATCCAGGTCTCCCATGCAGGTGCAGGGGTCCAAGCACTTGGGCCGTTTTCTCCTGCTTTCCCAGACAATAGCAGAGAGCTGGATCAGAAGAGGAACAGCCGGGACTTGAACAGACACCCTATGGGATGCTAGCACCACAGGCAGAAGCTTAACCTGCTATGCCACAGTGCCGGCCCTACCCGCTTCTGATGAAGCTTCCAGCTAATGTTCCTGGGAAGCAGTGAAGGACGGCCCAAATACCTGCCACTCATTTTGGGAGACCTAGCTCCTGGCTTTGGCCTTGCTTAGCTCTGGCTTTTGTGGGAATTTTGGGAGTGAACAAGTGGATGGAAGATTTTGTTCTCCTTTTCTTTCTCTCTCTCTCAGCCTCTCTCTCTTTGTCCCTAAGCAGGCTACTACCTTTCAAATACATAAATCTTTTTAAAACAGAATTAAACTTTGATTAATATTTCAAGTGCTGGGGGCTGTGGTTGTAGCAAAGCAGGTAAAGTCACCATGTGGAACACAGACGTCCCACGTGGGCGCCAGTTTGAGTCTCGGCTGCCACACTTCCAATCCAGCTCCCTGCTAATGGCCTGAGAAAAGCAGCAGAAGGTGACTCAAATGCTTGGGGCCCTGCTACCCACATGGGAGACCCAGATGAAGCTACAGGCTCCTGGTTTCTATCTGGCTTAGCCCTGGCCCTTGCAGCCATTTGGGGAGTGAATCAGTGGATGGAAGACCTCTTCCCTGAACTCTTGACTTTAGAAATAAATAAGCAAATCTTTCAAAAAAAAATAATTCTAAATACTGTAGAAGGAATTTGTTACTTAAAGAAATACTATAATATTTTTTTTTTGACAGGCAGAGTGGACAGTGAGAGAGAGAGAGACAGAGAGAAAGGTCTTCCTTTGCCGTTGGTTCACCCTCCAATGGCCGCCGCGGCCTGCGCGCTGCGGCCAGCTCACCGCACTGATCTGATGGCAGGAGCCAGGTACTTATCCTGGTCTCTCATGGGGTGCAGGGCCCAAGCACTTGGGCCATCCTCCACTGCACTCCCTGGCCACAGCAGAGAGCTGGCCTGGAAGAGGGGCAACCGGGACAGAATCTGGTGCCCCGACCGGGACTAGAACCCGGTGTGCCGGCGCCGCAAGGCGGAGGATTAGCCTAGTGAGCCGCGGCGCCGGCCTGAAATACTATAATATATTTTTGTAAACCAAATGATTACTCCCTGATTTATTTTGTTAAAGCTCGGATTTTTATGTAATTTAATCAAATTTTAGTCAGCTTTATCTTTATACCTTTCCTTAGTGATTTTTCTGAGGGAAAACTGAGTGGGGCACGATGGTGAAATTACTTCCAAACAAAGGGGAATTATTTTATCTTCCCGCACGGTGCTTCACAGCAGCCTGGGGAAGCGACTGTTTTAGATGCTGCAGAGTTGGGCCAGCACTGTCGCGTAGCGGGTAAAGCCGCCGCCTGCAGTGCTGGCATCCCATACGAGCGCTGGTTCGAGTCTCTGCTGCTCCTCTTCCAATCCAGCTCTCTGCTGTGGCCTGGGAAAGCAGTAGAGGATGACCCAAGTGCTTGGACCCCTGCACCCCCGTGGGAGACCCGGAAGAAGCTCCTGGCTCCTGGCTTCAGATCAGCCCAGTTCCAACTGTTGCAGCCATTTGGGGAGTGAACCAGCAGATGGAAGACCTCTCTCTTTCTCTCTCTCTCTCTGCCTCTTATTCTCTGTGTAACTCTGACTTTCAAATAAATCTTTTTTTTTAATGCTACAGAGTAAGGAATTTGCCAAAACCTTAGTTCTCACTCTATGGTGTAGAATAAGGTATCCTTTTTTTCCCCCCCTTAGATTTATTTGTTTATTTGAAAGAGCTACAGAAAGAAAGGGAGAGACAGAGATCTTCCCTTTCGCTGGTTCAATCCCTAGGTGGCAGCAACAGCCAAGATTGGATCAGGCCAAAGCCAGGAGCTTCATCCCGGGGGTCTCCCATGATGGTGGCAGGGGCCCAAGCACTTGGTCCATCTTTTGCTGCTTTCCCAGCCCGTTAGCAGGGAGACAGGGAGCTGGATCGGAAGTGGAGCCGCCAGGACACAAACTGGTGCCCAAATGCGATACCAGTGTGGCAGGCGGTGGCTTTATGTGCTATACCAGCCCTGGTACGTTATATTTTTGTGCTGCCATGCCAGGATAACCAAAAATAATGTTCTTCACACTTGGAAACTGGTAATTTGCTGGAATATTACCAGAGTAAGCACTGTGGATTTGAAGTGTGTTGCTTATTATAACAGAATAACTAATCTGGGGTGAGCATTAAGCCACTGCTGAGGATGCCCGGATCCCATGTGGGAGCGCCAGTTCAAGACTCAGCTCCTCCACTTCCAGTCCAGCCTCGTGCTGATGCCTCCTGGGAGGCAAGAGATGATGGCCCACATGCTTGGGCCCCTGCCACCACTCTGGGAGACCCAGGTAGAGTTCCTGACTCCTGGTTCAGCCTGGCCTAGCCCTGGTTTTTGCATGCATTTGGGGAGTGAACCAACAGACAGCAGATTGATCGATCTCTCTCTCTCTCTCTTGCTCTGCCTCTGTTAGTCTTCCTTTCAAATAAATTTTTTTTAAAAAGATAGCCAATACTCAGTATCTACTGTTGGTTCATTTACCATCTGTTTATTGAGCCTAGAACAGTTCCAGGTGTGGAGAATCCAATTATGAGCAAAACAAAAATTCTGTCCCCTCTATTCTGATTGCACCATCATTGGTGTCTATATTCTCACATCTCCATTTTCAGAGGTTACTTAGAGGTTAACGTTCATGCCACAGCCAGGAACTGCTAGAGCCAGGATTCAAATCATGCTTCTTTTCTTTCTTTTTTTTTTTTTTTTTTTGGACAGGCAGAGTTAGACAGTGAGAGAGAGAGAGAGGTCTTCCTTTTTCTGTTGGTTCATCCCCCCAAATGGCCACTACGCTGCGCCGATCCAAAGCCAGGAGCCAGGTGTTTCCTCCTGGTCTCCCATGTAGGCGCAGGGCCCAAGGACCTGGGCCATCCTCCACTGCCCTCCCGGGCCGCAGCAGAGAGCTGGCCTGGAAGAGGAGCAACCGGGACAGAATCTGGCACCCCAACCAGTCCTAGAACCCGGAGTGCCGGCACCACAGGCGGAGGATTAGGCTAGTGAGCCGCAGTGCCAGCCATGCTTATTTTCTTAACCACTAAACTATGAGCTGATCGTGTAGTCATTTTGTTTCCAATCATCCAAATGAGGAAGCAAGCACAGAAGTAGTTACTTTTCTAGTTGCTTTTCTTTTTCTTTTCTTTTTTTAAGATCATTTGAATGGCAGAGCAAGAGCAAGAGCAAGAGAATCGATCTTCCATCTGCTGGTTCACTCTCCAGATGGCACAACATTCAGGTCTGGGCCAAGCTGAAGCCAGGAGCCAGATCTTGCCTGGTCTTCCCTGTGGGTGGCAGGGGCCGTCATTTGCTGCCTTCCCAGGAGCATTAGCAGGGACTGGAACTGGCACTCTGCTGTGGGTTGCAGGCATCACAAGTAGCGGCTTAACCCACTGTCCCACAACACTGGCCCCATTTTTAGTGTTTTGAAATGGTATAGATTTCGGAATAAACTAGATGGAACATAGAGAGCAAATAACAAACCTTATTTAGGAGCTGTGACAAAAAGTTTGAAGACTCTGTTGTATAATTTCCCTTTACTGAGTTTTGAGACTGCCTTTTGCGTGTTCTCTGAAAATACAGCAGATGGCATATTTGTTTTCTGTTCATGTGCCAGCCAGGATAGGAACCAGTCTGACTCCCAGTTGCTAATCCTTCCTCTTATGAAATAAAGCAGCAGTGCTTAAAGCAGTGGGAAGGAGTGCATCCTATTGGTGAGGAGAACACGGCAGGAGAGCCGACCAGCGTTCAGTCTCTGCTGTGTGGCACTTGTTCCAGCCGCTCGTCTGCAGTTGCCTCTTCCATGAGTACACGGGCTGTTCTGAACATTGAGTAAGGATGGCAGTTCCCCATATGGTGAAGAATTCTCTGAAAATTTGCAGCATTAGCATTGGAGGGTTTCTCTCCCAGTTTAGCTGTTTCTCTGTAAGTCTAATCCATCGTTATCCAGTAGAACATTCCGTCTTCAGTAAAAGCAGGAATCTCAGATCATGAATGAAAAAAATCTTGTTTTTACAACTGCCTGGGCTGGGCTAAAGCTGGGGACCAAAGCTCAGTCCAGGTCTGCCGTGTGGGAGGCAGGAACCCAACTGTTGTGTATCACCACTGCCTCCTAGGGTCTGTATTAGCAGGAAGCTGGAGCCAGAGCTGGAGCTGGAAGTTGGACCTAGGTGTTCTGATGTGGGACACGGTGTCCTACTGCGTGGCCAAACACCCACCCCGTGAAGAATGAAACCCATGAAGAATTTCTCTGTTTTCTTGTTCTTATTTGAGAACAGAAAGAGAGGGTGCTCTGTCATATGCTGATTCATTCCCAGATTCCTGCAGTGGCCCTGTCTGGATGGCAGGGACCCGTCTACTTGGGCCTAACTGCTGTCTCCCAGATTTTGCATTAGGAGGAAGCTGGAATCAGGAACTGGAGCCCCTGGACTTGAGTCCAGGAGCTCCAATGTGAGATGTGTGCGTCCTAACCAGCGGTTCAATCACGGGGCCAAAGCCCACCCCTGCTCTAAATTTAAATGTAAATAGCCACACATGGCTAGTGGCTACTGGATGGGCCAGGCAGTGCTCTTCTGTCTGCCTGAGAGCCCCGTCTTAACTCCCTGGCTCACTGCTTCTCGTCCAGCAGATTTCAGTGGACCATTCTTGGAAAACCCGTCCCTGACTCATCCATCTACATGAGGAAACCTCAGCTCTTCTGTCTGGCACCTTTCCTGTGTAGTTCGGGGGAACCGTGGGGTGGCTTGTTCTTCTGATCGAGCAGTTGTCTTCCCTCTGAAGAACAAGGATCACGTCTGGTTTGCTCACCATTGTATTACCAGCTTCCAGAGAATGCCTGGCACTTAGCTGGGGTTCAGTGAGTCCCACAGTTCCTGGGAAAAGTTGGCAGGGTGGATTTTAGTCCAGTCACGGTGACACTGAAAGGTCTGCCCAGCACACGTGCTGTAGGAGTTGCTGGGAGGGAAACATGACCTGTATCTGAGTGTTTGTCTTTGTGGGATCCTGCTGTTATTATGTACCCAGTGGCATGGCGCAGGCTTCCTAGGGTGTCTTACCTTATCCAGATCATCATGAGTAAGCTGAGACCTGAGTTTCCCAAATGCCCAGTCACATGTATCATCTCAAGAGCACAAGCGTGGACACAGTGGTTGCTCCGGCACCAGTGAACGGTGTGTTAGCGTCTGCAACGTTCCATGTGATGGTGACAGAGAAGCTCCTACGCCAGAGGCTTGGGTGGCCTGGAGGCCCTAAGTTAGGAATAAAAATTATGTCAAGAGCTAGTTTTGAACAGGGCAACAGGTTGCCCATGCGTTCTCTCTAAAGTAGCTGAAATGACCCAGAAGAATTCAGAAATGGGAAAAATTCCAACATGAAGGCCAACATGTGACTGACAGTTTATTAGATACTAGCTTGGACTTTTTTTTTTTTTTTTTTAACCAAATTGACTTGCATCCATTTCCCGATCTGAAAAGATTGCTGTTTCCAGAAGATAGGAAGTGACAGTGCTGGCAGTGGAGAGGAGAGCACGCGTTTCAGGCTGTGAGTTACTTGGAAGAGCAGAGTCGTGATGTGTGATTCTACCTTGCAGGTGGATTCCGAAGAGCCAGTCTTTGAGGCCGTCATCAACTGGGTGAAGCACGCCAAGAAGGAGCGAGAAGAGTCCTTGCCCGACCTGCTACAGTATGTGCGGATGCCCCTTCTTACCCCTAGGTACATCACAGATGTCATAGATGCCGAGGTAAGTCTTGGCAGATACTCAGGATCAAAGCCTGGACCAGCGCTAGTAGCATAGGGTAGTGTCATGGGGATTGATTGCATTCTGATTTTTTAATTTGAGGGAGAGACTTCCATTCACTGGTTCACTCCCCCACATACCTTCAATAGCCTGAGCCGGGCCAACGGAAACTGGCAGCCAGAACTCAGTCCAGGTCTACGATGTAGGTGGCGAGCACTCACCCATTCCTTGAGCCTCCCAGGGTGTGTGTGAGCAGAAAGCGAATCGGGGGTGGAGGCAGGACTTGAACCTAGCCACTCCGGCATGGGGTGTGCACATCCCACCTGGCAGCCTCATTGCCCCTTGTGGTTTTAATGCAGGCACACTGTCTCCTGACTGTCTCCTGGCTGTCTCTCCAGGCATACCAGAGAGGTGGTGCTGGGGAGGCCAGAAGCATACTTCTGGGAAAAGTTCATTGCTGGGCAAATCAGGTTCCTGACACGGTGGAAATGTAGGCTTTAATTGTGTGTTTCCTCCTCTTTTTCTTTAAGTGCCCCCTGGTGCTTTCTTCACGTAAGGAACATCAGGGGATGGATTTTGTTCCCTTCTCCATTACCAGAAATTGTTTCCAATTGCTCTAAAAAACGGGACAACAATGCCTTGCTTAGCAGGTACCCCCTCCCCTTAAGGTTTATTTATTTGAGAGGCAGGGTTAGAGAGTTAGACAAATAGACAGAGATCTTCCATCACTGGTTCACTTCCCAAATGGCTGGAATGGCCAGAGCTGGGCCCATCTGAAGCCAGAACCAGGAGCTTCTTCCAGGTCTCCCACATGGGTGCAGGGGCCCAAGGACTTTGGCCATCTTCTGCTGCTTCCCCAGGCCAGTAGCAGGGAGCTAGATCAGAAGTAGAGCAGCCAGGACTTGAACCAGCACCCATATGGGATGTCAGCCTCACAAGCATATCTTTATCTGCTAGGCCACCACACCAGCCCCTCGGCTTTCTTATCTATAAAATGGAGGTGGGAATAGAACATAACCTCCGTGAGCTGTTATCAGTATTAAATAAGTTAATATGTAAAAAATTTTAGAACCATATCTTGAACATAAGTGTTTGCTACTTTTCTTTTTTTTAAGATTTTATTTGAGAGGGAGAGTTACAGACAATGAGAGGGAGAGACAGAGAAAAAGGTCTTCCATCCGTTTGTTCACTCCCAAAATGGCTGCAACGGCCAAAGCTGTGCCAAGGAGCTTCTTCCCAGTCTCCCATGCAAGTGCAGGGGCCTAAGGACTTGGGTCATCTTCTACTGCTTTTCCAGGCCATAGCAGAGAGCTGGATCGGAAGTGGAGCTGCTGGGACTGGAACTGGTGCCCATATGGGATGCTGGCGCCGCAGGCAGAGGATTAACCTACTGCACCATGGTGCCAGCCCTACTACTTTTCTTTATCTAACTTTCCAATTCATACCAAAGACTTACTGGGTCAGGTTAATACATGTGCTATGTAATTAGAGCTTGTATCATTCAGGGTCTCCCAGTACGAAATAGTGGAATGCTCAAAATATGCAAGTGTAAGGCCATTTTATTTATACACACACACACACACACACACACACACACACAAAGGTGTGAGTACAGAGAAACAACAAAAGACAGTGAAATCACTCGTATGTGGCTGTTAACCCCTGAGTGTGCAGGGACAGAGTTGAGGAGTGACTACTGGACCCAGAAAGAGTTGTGTAGAACCCATACCATCAGAAGAACCATGACCTTTGGTTGAGCCTGTCCAAACCTAAAGCTCAGGGCATGGGAGCCCGTTGAGATAGTTCACATAGGCCGACTTCTGAACCAGAGAGCAGAGTAGAGGAGGTGCAGAGTGAATCTGGGGAGGCAAATAAAAGATGTCCAGTACCCAGCTCTATTGGAAATAGACATGGGGGTTATGATCAAGCCGTGAACCTCGGGGAAGTTATTTCAGGCAAGATAGACTTCTCCCCATTTACCCTAGAAAATAACAGATGCTTTTTGGTTTTCCCTTACAATTCTCGTTACTATATTCTTAGATTTGCATAATTCCTGGAAGGACGTGCAAACTCCTAAAAGTTGTTAAGCACCTGAGTAGATGAGGAGTACGTCTCAGTATATCCTTTTTGTTGTTTGTTGTTGATTCATGTAATATATTATCAAAAAATAAAAATAAGGGCAGGCATTTGGTGCAGTGGTTAAAATGCTGCTTGGGATGCATCCATATCAAGAGGGCCGAGTTCAAGTCCTGGCTCCACTTCCTATTCCGGCTTCCTGCTAACGTGTACCCAGGGAGGCATAAGGTGGTGGCTCAAGTGCTTGGGTGCCTTCACCCACTTGGGAGACGAAGGCTGTGTTCCTGACGCCTGGCCTCAGCCTGGCACTTTTCAGGCTATTGTGGGCATTTGGGGAGTGAACTAGCAGGTGGGAGCTCTCTGTCCCTGTTTGTGTGTTTCTCTGCCTCTCACATAAATAAATTAAAATGGAAACAAACAAATTTGATAAATAAATTTTTAAGTCCTATCTAGAAACCCACAGCATAGTTGTCTGGAACCACAAGGCTTTGGAAACTGGTTTCTGTATTGAAGTGGAGAAATTAATCTCTTACGCCAGTTGCCCTCCTAGGCCATGCGAGGTGGGCCCTGTGCTGACTCACCCTGCTGTCTGCTCTCTTTCAGCCTTTCATCCGCTGTAGTTTGCAGTGCAGGGACCTGGTTGATGAAGCGAAGAAGTTTCATCTGAGGCCTGAGCTGCGCAGTCAGATGCAAGGGCCCAGGACAAGGGCTCGTCTGGGTAAGCCGGCTGCTGGCAGGGTGAAGGCTGCCTCTCAGTGACTTCTTGCAGGGAGAAAGATCTCAGAGTGCTTGATAGAACGAGACCTTGCAGATCTGTGTCATCTTTGACTTTGTCTTTTCAGACCAGTCCCCTGCTCACTCTACACTTTCCTAGAAATCAGGGATGTTTTCCCTGTTTCGCCTGACTGCTTAGAGAGTGAGATGAAGGATAGAAGCACGTTGTAAATCGCCGAGTGTTGTGTAATATGCTGTCACTTTATTTCAGTATATTTTGATGACTGAATTAGAGATTATTTTGGGTGCCGTATAATATGTAGTACACTTCTACCCACCTCTTTCCTTCTCCTTATGTGTGTTTGCCATTCTGGAATGCAAAGAGGAGGAGAAGGAGCCCAGTGCAGTTGAAAGTGGTCTGTCCCCCATATACATATGTGTGTATGTTATATATATATATTATATATTATATATATTATATATATAAATATATATATATAATATATATATATTATATATAAAGATGTATTTGAAAGGCAGATTTACAGAGAGAGGGGAAGAGACAGAGAGTCTTCCATCTGCTGGTTCACTCCCCAAATGGACCAGGCCATAGCCAAGAGCCTGGAACTCCGTCTGGGTCTCCCATGTGGGTGCAGGGTCCCAAGCACTTGGACCATTTTCTGCTGCCATCCCACGGCAGCTGGATCAGAAGTGGATCATCCAGGACTCAAACCAGCCCTCAAATAGGATGCCGGTGTCGCAGGCAGCAGTTTAGCCTGCTGCGCCACTATGCCAGCTCTCCCCCTATAGTTTTTTAATGGCACAAGCACTACATGTTCAGTGGAGAAATTTTAGAAATACAGAGAAGCAAAAAATAAAGATCTTCCATAATCCCACCACCACCCAAAGACCTCTTTTGTTTTGTTTTTTCCAAAATATATTTATTTATTTATTTGAAAGGCAAGTGACAGAGGAAGAGATACAGAAAAAGACATTGTCCATGTTCTTGTCACTACCCAAATGGCCACAGCAACCAGGTGTGGGCCAGGCCAAAGCCAGGATCCAGAAACTCCATCTTGGACTCCCACATGGGTAGCAGAGGCTCAAGGACTTGGGCCATCTTCTGCTGCCTTCTCAGGCACGTTAGCAGGGAGCTGAGTTGGAAGCAGAGCAGCTGGGACTCAGAATGGGATGCGTGTGTCCCAGCCCTCTGGGCCACAACCCTATCCTCCCAGATACTGCATTGTTTGAGAGGAAACTCTTAGAGAAGTTATTGCAGGGGCCGGTGCTCTGGCGTAGTGGGTAAAGCCCCCTGGCCTGCAGTGTTGGCATCCCATATGGGCGCCAGTTCTAGTCCCAGCTGCTCCTCTTCTGATCCAGCCCTCTGCTATGGCCTGGGATAGCAAGTTCTTGGGCCCCTGCACCCACGTGGGAGACCCAGAAGAAGCTCCTGGCTCCTGGTTCAGCCTGGCCCAGCCCTGGCTGTTGCGGCCATCTGGGGAGTGAACCAGCGGATGGAAGACCTCTCTCTCTCTCTCTCTCTCTCTCTCTCTACCTCTCTCTGTAACTCTGTATTTCAAATAAATAAAATAAATCTAAAAAAAAAAAAAAAAAGAAATTATTGCACATGGTTCTGTTCTGTTCACCCCTGCTGGATGACAACATGTGTCTCTCATACTATATACAAAGATATTTATGTCAACACAAGATAGACCATAGGATTAAATGTGAACGCCTGGAAGAAACTATAGGAAAATATTTGTATAGACTTTGGATGGAATACTTTTTTAAAAATTCTTTAATTGTATGTATGTTTGCTTATTTAGAAGATAGAGACAGGGATCATCTGCCAGTCCACTCACCATTGTCCACAACAGATAGGGCTGGGCATCCTGAATCCAGAACTCAACCCAGGTCTGCTGTGTGGGTGTCAGGAACCCAAGTGCTTGATCTGTCGTCTCCCACCACCCCTTAAAGTGCTCATTAGAAGGAAGCTAGAGGGGGCCAGTGCTGTGGTGCAGTGGGTTTACGCTCCGGCCTGAAGCGCCGGCATCCCATATGAGCGCCGGTTCTGGTCCCGGCTGCTCCTCTTCCGATCCAGCTCTCTGCTATGGCCTAGGAAAGCAGTAGAAGATGGCCCAAGTCCTTGGGCCCCTGCACCTGCTTGGGATCCCTGGAGAAAGCTCCTGGCTCCTGGCTCCTGGCTTCAGATGAGCGCAGCTCTAGCCATTGTGGCCATCTGGGGAGTAAACCAGCAGATGGAAGTCCTCTCTCTCTCTGCCTCTCCTCTTTCTGTATAACTGAATTTCAAATAAATAAATAAATCTTTTAAAAAAAAGAAAAAAGAAGGAAGCTAGAATCGGAAGTGGGGCTGGGACTCAGACCCAGGCACTCCACTGTGGGATGTGGGTGTGCCAATTGGTGTCCTAACAGCTTATGCCAAACTTCTACCCCTTTTTTCTTTCATTAATTTTAAAATATATGCAACATAAAATTTATCATTTTAATTTGTAAGTGTAGGGTTTCAGAGTGTTAAATACATTCCATCGTTGTACAGTCAATGTCTAGGATACTTTTCGTCTCGCAAAACTGAAAGCTGTACCCATTAAACAACAACTGCCATCTTCCCCTTCTCTCCCTGGTTCAGAACCTCCAAAGGAGAAAAACGTAGACTCCTTCGAGGTTACTTGACTAGCTCAAAATTTTTAAAAATTGCTGCATGGGCTGGCATTATGGCAAAGCAAGTTAAGCCACCACACAGCGAGAGCATCCCATATGGGTGCCAGTTCAAGTCCCGGCTGCACCACTGCCGATAGAGCTCCCTGCTAATGTACCCGGGAAAGCGTGGAAGATGGCCCAAGTCCTTGGGCCCCTGCTACCCACATGGGAGACCTGGAGGAAGCTCCTGGCTCCTGGCCTCGGCCTGGCCCAGCTTGGCCATTGCAGGGATTTGGGAGTAAACCAGAAGATGGAGAAGCTCTATTTCTTTCCAACTTTTCTTTTTCTCTCTGTCATTCTGCCTTTCAAATTAATAAGAAAATACATCTTTTTAAAAGACCAAATAGGGGCCGGCACTGTGGAGTAGTGGGTAAAGCTGCAGCCTGCAGTACCGGCATCCTATATGAGCACCGGTTCTAGTCCCAGCTGCTCCTCTTCCAATCCAGCTCTCTGCTGTGGCCTGGGAAAGCAGTGGAAGATGGCCCAGGTTCTTGGGCCCCTGCACCCACGTGGGAGACCTGGAAAAGGCTCCTGGCTCCTGGCTTCAGATCAGCTCAGCTCTGACTGTCACAGTCATTTGGGGAGTAAACCAGCAGGATAGGAGACCTCTCTCTCTCTTGCTCCACCTCTCTCTGTAACCTGTAACTCTGTCTTTCAAATAAATAAAATAATTCTTAAAAAAAAAAAAGACCAAATAAAGTTTCATCTTCAAGGATATTCATTGCAAGGTATATAACCCAAAACTATGAACATCTTAAATGCCTAAGAATATTGTAACAATGTTTTTTTTTTTTTTTTTTTTGACAGAGTGGACAGTGAGAGAGACAGAGAGAAAGGTCTTCCTTTGCCGTTGGTTCACCCTCCAATGGCCGCCGCGGCCTGCGCACTGCAGCCGGCGCACTGCGCTGATCCGATGGCAGGAGCCAGGTACTTCTCCTGGTCTCCCATGTGGGTGCAGGGCCCAAGGACTTGGGCCATCCTCCACTGCACTCCCTGGCCACAGCAGAGCTGGCCTGGAAGAGGGGCAACCGGGACAGAATCCGGCGCCCTGACGGGGACTAGAACCCGGTGTGCCGGCGCCGCAAGGCAGAGGATTAGCCTAGTGAGCCGCGGCGCCGGCCCCGTAGGGGTTTATCTGTGTTTCTTCTCAGCCCCAATCTACTACATTTGCTCTTTGAAGTCCAGGTTTTTTAAAAGGTCCGGGTCACTGGGCTCCTACACATCTCCTGAGCATTGAGTTGTCCAAACCCCCCGTAAACTGCTCCCCCTTGAGTTCCAGAAGAGCCAGTGCACAGGTAAGAAGTCTCCTCAGAATAATCCCCCAGGGGAAGCGGAGGCTGCCGCGCCTCCACAGAATGGAGAAGGACTTCCCAGGAAATCTGCGTCTGTGGCTGAATTGGCAGGGGATGTGATCTTGCAGTCGACTCAGTGGAAAAGTAAATGATCATGGAAAAGAGATTCTAAAAACCTGCTCTTTGGTTCCTAAGCCTCAACCTTCAACATTTTTGTGACAAAGTTAGAATGTTCTTTCTCTGTTATTTAAAAAAAAAAAAAAAAGTACTGCACCCACATTGTGGTACAGCGGGTGAGGCTGGCACTTGGAATGCCAGCATCCCATATCAGAGTGCCAGTTCCATTCCCGGCTGCCCCACTTCCAATCCACCTTCCTGCTAATGAACTTAAGAAGGCAGCAAGGGCCAGCGCTGTGGCATAGTGGGTAAAGCTGCCGCCTGCAGTGCCAGCATCCCATATGAGTGCCGGTTAGGGTCCCAGCTGCTTCACTTCTGATCCAGCTCTCTGCTGTGGACTAGAAAGGCAATAGAAGATGGCCCAGACACTTGGGTCCCTGCACCCATGTGGGAGACCTGGAAGAGACTCCTGGCTCCTGGCTTCAGATCAGAGCAGATCCGGCTGTTGCGGCCATCTAGGGAGTGAACCAGTAGATGGAAGACATCTCTTTCTCTCTCTCTCTCTCTCTCTCTCTCTCTCTCTTTCTCTCTTTCTCTCTTTCTCTCTTTCTCTCTCTGCCTCTCTGTAACTGCCTTTCAACTAAATAAAATAAACCTTTAAAAAAGAAAAACAACACAAAACATGGCCCAAGTGTTTGGGTCCTGCCACCCATGTGGGAAACCCAGATGGAGTTCCAGGCTCCTGGCTTTAGCTTGGCCCAGCCCCAGCCATGGACATCATTTAGGAGGTGAACCAGTGGATGGAAGATCTCTGTCTCTCTCCCTCCCTCTCTTCCTCTGTCACCCTGCCTTTTAGATAAAACTAAATACTAAATACACAGATATTAAAAAGAAAAATCCCCCCGTGTGAGTGCCCATCCAGCCTGGCGTGAGCCAAGAGTGCCTGTGCCTCCCACCCACAGGTGAGACCTCAGTTATGGTGGCAGCGCCAGCCGGGTAGGTGAGGATGGTGTGGTGATGTGTTCAACCTGGCCGTCCAGAGTTTCAGTGTGGGCCACACGTAGGCTCCAGAGCTTCAGTCCTCCAGAGCTAGAGCCTCTAACAGCAGTAATCTCCTCCTAGGCAGTCTGTGATGGGATTCCTTTCTCCAGTTGCTTCTCTCAGCCACGTCAGACAGGGCGTCCTGGAACTGCTGCGTGCACTTCCCGGGGGGGGGGGGGGGGAGGTACCCAGGCCGCTGTGATGAGGTCACCTGTCTTTTTCTGCCTTTGTCCTTAGGAGCCAATGAGGTGCTTCTGGTGGTTGGGGGCTTCGGAAGCCAGCAGTCTCCCATCGACGTGGTAGAAAAGTATGACCCCAAGACTCAGGAGTGGAGCTTTTTGCCCGTGAGTGAGGGGTGGTTTGTGGGGAGAGAGCTTCAATGTGCACAGACGCTGACCTGGGTTGTAACGAATGCAGCTGGAAGAGCAGAAAGGCCCACAGGCAGCGTGATGTTCTCACCATCACGGCCTTGTCCGTGCATGGAAGATGCTCAGGGAGCCGAGGTCCTGACTTTAGAAAGTTAGGCTTTAGAAATAAGTGTCTGTGGCCCTGTGTCAAATGAAATTCAGCTTGTCCCACTGGTCAAGTGCCTGTGTAGGTGGCCTGCATGACTCCCAGCATGCTTCATTGGTCATGCTGTGTCCTACTGAACTCAGTGTTAAATTGGGGTGGACATTTGGTGCACTGGTTAAGATGCCACTTGGGACACCCACGTCCCCTACCAGAGTGCCTGGCTCACGTCTCAGCGCTGCTCTGTATTCCAGCATTCTGTCCAAGTGCACCCTGGGGCCAAACGGTTGATGACTCAAGTACTTGGGTCCTTGCCACCCATATGGGGGCCTAGGTCGAGTTCCTGGCTGCTGGTTTCTGGCTTTTGGCCTGGCCCAGCCCCAGTTACTGCAGGCATTTGGGGAATGAATCAGTAGATGGGAGGTGTCTCTCTGTCAGCCTTTCATATAAATTAAACAAATAGATGAAACTGTTGAAGATTATTAAATTGAACTCGTGTTTATTGAACTCAGAAGTTCATATTGTTCTCCCTCGGTATGTGTCTATTTTAGTGTTGAATGAAGGATAATTTCTGAGAAAGCATGGAACTTTTTTGATCGATCCTCCTCCTACCCTTTAGGGCCTATGAATTCTGGCCCTTTGATTAGCAACGTGGGAGAGCTGTGCCAGTCAGTTAGCCCAGGCCTCTGGAAAGGAAAGAGGTGGTGGGCAAGAAAGCCGTTAAGTCTCGAGGCAGCTTGGGAAGAGGCAGCTGTGTCGCGGGCCTGCATCTCCACGCAGCACAGCAAGCCTTGCGTTCAGTGGACAGTGAGGCCACGTGCGCAGGAACCAGTGCCTCAGGGAAGGCTGGTGGTGGCAGGTGAAGCGACAGATGTGCGTGGACACACACAGCGGGCTGGCGAGAGCTGCAGCCCCAGACTCACCTGCCGGAAATGCTGTGCACCTCTTCCCTCCCAACCCCTAGAGCATCACGCGGAAGAGACGCTACGTGGCCTCAGTGTCCCTCCACGACCGGATCTACGTGGTCGGAGGCTATGACGGCCGCTCCCGCCTCAGTTCCGTGGAGTGTCTGGACTACACGGCGGACGAGGACGGGGTCTGGTACTCGGTGGCTCCTATGAACGTCCGCCGAGGCCTCGCGGGAGCTACCACCCTGGGAGGTAGGTAGGTTGGGTGCACAGGGCTGCATGTGCCAGATCAGGGTTCCCACCTCTCCTGTTGTTAGGAACATGAAACCTGAAGAAAAAATTGGTAAGCCCACGTGGTCCTTTTTGCCCTAGAAGTATCAGTTACAGAAGCTATTTAATATTTGTGGATATTTCAACACTGACTACAAAGTTGGTAAATTCCAGTACGCTGGCTGGGGAACTGGCAGTGGGTGTCTTCCTACAGGCTCCCATGTTGGCTTCAGACACTTTGAAGGATTTCATCGTATCCTGTTCTTTTTAGATGTCTTGACTGTGCTGCTGTCCTTGTCCAGAAGACGTAATTAAACATTTTGCTTTTGCTCCCAGGCGTTTGAAGAACCTGTGGAGAGTTTGTAGAGGAGGCTGGTGCTGTGGCTCACTAGGATAATTCTCTGCCTGCGGCGCCGGCACCCTGGGTTCTAGTCCCGGTTGGGGTGCCAGGTTCTGTCCTGGTTGCTCCTCTTCTAGTCCAGCTCTCTGCTATGGCCCGGGAGTGCAGTGGACGATGGCCCAAGTCCTTGGGCCCTGCACCTGCATGGGAGACCAGGAGGAAGCACCCAGCTCCTGGCTTCGGATCAGCGCAGAGCCGGCCGTAGCAGCCATTAGGGGAGTGAACCAACGGAAGGAAGACCTTTCTCTCTGTCTCTCTCTCACTGTCTATAACTCTCTTTCTCTCTCTCTCTCTCTCTCACTGTCTAACTCTGCCTGTCAAAAAAAGAGTTTGTAGAGTAAAGAGTCCTTGGAAATGTGTCATTCTCTCAAATCTACAATTTGTTCATTCTGGGCAGATATGATCTATGTCTCTGGAGGCTTTGATGGAAGCAGGCGTCACACCAGTATGGAGCGGTACGACCCAAACATTGACCAGTGGAGCATGCTGGGAGACATGCAGACAGCCCGGGAGGGTGCTGGCCTGGTAGTGGCCAGCGGAGTGATCTACTGTCTAGGTATGCAGCCTGGGGTGCAGGAGCCTCCGGCTGGGGGTCCCTTTGGGCCAGAATGAAGTTCATAGACTCCTGCAGCGAAACCCTGGTCTGTGTCAGAACGCGTCCCCTCGTGAGTGGCAGTCCGCTCTGTGTGTGCAGTGTATTAGAACTGTGGGAATGCTAGGCCGGCGCCGCAGCTCACTAGGCTAATCCTCCGCCTTGCGGCGCCGGCACACCGGGTTCTAGTCCCGGTCGGGGCGCCGGATTCTGTCCCGGTTGCCCCTCTTCCAGGCCAGCTCTCTGCTGTGGCCCGGGAGTGCAGTGGAGGATGGCCCAAGTGCTTGGGCCCAGCACCCCATGGGAGACCAGGAGAAGCACCTGGCTCCTGGCTTCGGATCAGCATGGTGCGCTGGCCGCGGCGGCCATTGGAGGGTGAACCAACAGCAAAGGAAGACCTTTCTCTCTGTCTCTCTCTCTCTCACTGTCCACTCTGCCTGTCAAAAAAAAAAAAAAACCTGTGGGAGTGCTGGAACCATGGAAGAGCCGGCTGGGAGAGGCTGCAGCACTCACAGTCCTCTCCAGAATGGTCTCGGCTCTGTCTTGCAGGAGGATATGATGGCTTGAATATCTTAAATTCAGTTGAGAAATACGACCCTCATACAGGACACTGGACTAATGTCACACCAATGGCCACCAAGCGTTCTGGTAAGACCAGTGAGATCTGAGGATGGATAGATGGTGCGCGTGCAGTGGTGGTGGTGTGGTCCCAGCACAGGGGGCAGCAAGTCAGGTTTCACCGCTGACCCCTGTGTAGCTGACCCCGTGTTAATAGTCAGCCGCCGGCTCCCTCTTGTCTCTGCTCTCTGGAGACCAGGACACCAGTGACTCTCACTTTCAACCAGATGATAAACTTGAGGGCAGCCCCCATCTTGTTTTATTCATCTTTTTTTTTCTTTGTTCCTTCCCTGAACTACCAAGTACAGGTTTGTTTGTAACATATGTTAAATACTGTGTGCGAATTGCAGTCTCGGGGCCGGCGCTGTGGTGTAACGGGTAAAGCCATCGCCGTGGTGCCAGCGTCCCATATGGGCGCCAGTTCTAGTCCCGGCTGTTCCATGTCCCATCCAGCTCTCTGCTATGGCCTGGGAAAGCAGTGGAGGATGGCCCAAGTCCTTGGGCCCCTGCACCCACGTGGGAGACCTGGAAGAAGCTCCTGGCTCCTGGCTTCGGATCGGCGCAGTTCCTTTCATTGCAGCCAATTGGGGAGTGAACCAGCTGATAGAAGACCTCTCTCTCTCTCTCTCTTTCTCTCTCTCTCTCTCTGCCTCTCCTTCTCTCTGTGTAACTCTGACTTTCAAATAAATAAATAAATCTTAAAAAAAAAAAAAAAAGAAAGAAATGCAGTCGCTAGTGTGTCGGAACAGAAGAGTAGCTCTTCACTGAGAGCTTCTTGTTTGTTTTATTTGAAGAGCAGGGTTATAGTGGGTGAGTGGGAGACAGACACAGAGCTCGCTCTTCTGCTGGTTCACTCCCCGAATGGCTGTAATGACCAGTACTGGGCCAGACCAAAGCTAGGAGCCAGGAACTCCATCCAGGTCTCCCATGTGGGTGGCAGGGGCCCGTGTTCTTGGGCCATCTGCTGCTGCGTTCCCAGGCACATTAGTAGGAAGCTGGATCAGAAGGGGGACAGCCAGGAGGTGAACCGTTGTTCGTAGGGGATGCCGGCTTTGCAGGTGGCAGCCTAACCTGCTGCACCGCCCCGCCCGCCCCACCAAGAGCTTTTTGGAGTGGAGGGCGGAGCTGCAGGAGGCACAGAACGCTGAGCAGATCCTCTGGTTCACTTCCG